>NC_079451.1:26759460-26809460 GCF_903798145.1 Danio aesculapii | reverse complement strand
CGGAACAAATTTACCGGTATTTTCAAAAAGGGCCTGTTCACACATGATCCCTTTCCGGAAAGGTCTGTTTGTGTGTAAGGGGCTATTGGCAGCGTGTTCCTGTTTTCTCATGAGCACATGGCTTGTGTTGTGTCATGTGCTCTCCACTCTAGTACCACTTTCCTTGTTAACTCATTATTAGTTTATTATGTTTACCTGTTTGTTTGTTTATTTGCTCTTGTTTATAGCTTCCTCTTTACTGCTGTCTTGTGCAGTTCGTCATATGTTGTATATAGTCTTGTGTAGCCTTGTCCAGCCCTCCATATCCCCATCAGCACATTTCAAGTTTGTTTTTATCTTTTGTTAATGGTTTCTCCCTCAGGGTTGTTTTTGTTGCTTTTTGTTTTATTTTATAATTAATAAACCCATGTTTTTGTCCCTGCAATTGAGTCCTTATCCTTCCCTAACCTCAATCTGAGGACAATTATTACATTTATCATCTAAAACTCTATGGGTTTGCTGTAAAAAAATCTTCCTTCATAGAGGGCATTATTTTTAGTAAGTAAGTTATTAGGGCGTGGGCAGCAGTGGGTAGGACAAAAAGGTTGCTGGTTCGAGCCCCGGCTGGGTCAGTTGGCATTTTTGTGTGGAGTTTGCATGTTCTCCCCGTGTTCATGTGGGTTTCCTTAGGGGTGCTCTGGTTTCCCCCACAAGTCCAAAGACATGTAGTATAGGTGAATTGAATAAAACTAAATTGGCTGTAGTGTATGTGTTTGAATGCAGGAGTGTATGGGTGTTTCCTAGTGTTGGGTTGCAGCCGGAAGGGCAGCCGCTGTGTAAAACATATGCTGGATTAGTTGGCAGTTCATTTCTCTGTTGCGACCCCTGATGAATAAAGGGACTAAGTCGAAAAAGAAAATGAATGAATGAATGAATGAAGTAAGTAATGTGTATTTATATTGTGCATTTATTTTGTATAGCCATACACTCAAAGCGCTTCACAATCATGAGGGGGGTCTCTCCACACCACCTCCAGTGTGCAGCATCTACTTGGATGATGCGACGGCAGCCGCAGGACAACGGCGCCAGCACACTCTCCACACTCCAGCTATCGATGGAATGGAGAGACGGTGATAAATCCAATTTGGTGGATGGGGATGATTGGGAGGCCATAATGGGTAAAGACCAATTAAGGGAATTTTTGGCCAGGACATTGGGGTTAAACCCCTACTCTTTACAAGAAGTGCCATAGGATTTTTAAGGACCACAGAGAGTTAGGACCTCGGTTTAACATCTCATCCAGAAGACGGTGCTCACTGACAGTATACTATATTATAGTATAGTATAGTATAGTATAGTATAGTATAGTATAGTACCCTACCCTTCACTTTACTGGGGAATTAGGACTCACACAGACCACAGATTGAGTGCCCAATGCTGGTCTCACTAACATCACTTCAAAGAGCAACTTAGTTATACCATGTGGTCTCCTATCCAGGTACTGACCAGGCTCAGCCCTGCTTAACGTCAGTGAGTAACCTGTCTTGGCCTGCAAGGTGATATGGCTATAAAACAATTTAGGGAATCCTATTTAATTGCAGTGTCATTTAAATGCCCTCATTGGTTTTTTCTATATATATTCTCTCGATGACCCAGTAGAAGTTTGTGGATCATCTCAGGCCACACAGTTTAGAGCTGCTTTAGCTAAACCTATATGCTTTGATAGGAATTTCAGATGAGGGCATCTAAATTCTCGCTTTCATCCTCTCTTCTGTTTTTTTTCTTCTCATTTTCCCTCTTTCTGTCTCTCTCACTCGAGCCTGTTTATAACATAACATTGTGTGTGTGTGCGCGTGTTAGATGTGGTTTGTTATAGTTGCACTTACCTCAGACATACTGTAAGAAAGCACATCAGTTCAACCTCTTGTTGTTCACAATAAAAACAACCCTGAATACATAAATAGATAAACAAACAATTGAAAATGAATAAATGTAACTGCCTGAAGAAAGCATTAAATGCCAAAGTAAGGAGGACTGAATGCATCTATGATCTTTAGCTTTTTTTTCAGCTCCATGAAAAAAAAAAAGAATATGTTACACTCTGACTTCATATTTGTTAGATTTCAGCAATAAAAAACACATCAGCTCTCTCGTTCTGCACACAAATCACACAGGATTCAGAGCCTGGGGCTAAAAGAGGTCACATGAGGACGGTGAATATTTATTCCTTTTCAAGCTCAGATGCGTTATGAGTTCTTGCATTTGTTTAATCTTTTTTTTTTAGCGAGCAACGTGAGAATAATTAGATGGTAAGTGAACAGATGGAGGTCAGGTGACGTGTTCGATAATTGAATTTCTGTAATGGAGTTTATTTTGCGATCCTCACAAATGGCTAAGAGCAGGTTGATCCGTGTCTGCATTTGTCATCTCGCCCAAGACATTATTAACATCTGATTAGAATTACAGTGTTCTCCATCATCCTCTCACTCTCCTTCCCACTCTTTGCTTTTTTCGTAAGGGTCCAGATGTAGCATCTTTATTTCTCCCTTCCCATCATGCATTATGTATTTCATTATCGTGACAAACAACTCTCAGCCGCTGGAGTACAGCCAAACATAATCGACACTCAGACATTAAATGGCTCTCATGAGGCTTCCTGTATCGATCTGCATACTGACCAAGAGCAAGAGCAGACCTAGAGACACGGGCGAATATAAAAGCCCAACTCCTTTAGATGTACTTCAGTGGCGGGGTTCACCTCTGACTGACAGCACGACGCTGACCTGTCCATTTAGTGCATGATTTATTAATTAAGCTAAATGTCAGGTTTGCAATTACCTCACAATTCGTCTGGAGCAGCTCAAAGGAATATAATTAAAAAAAAGAAGTGACAATTAGGCGGAAATTGTGGAGGTTGCGAGGATGAGCCATAGCGGGGGCGTTTGTTTTGGGGATATTTGTGCGTTGCGGAAAAAAGGCATGGCATTTCTAAGATCAGGTCACACGCTGCTGTCAGCTTCCTGAGCATTCAGACTCCAAGATAATCCATTTTTTTTGAGGAGGCCACTGTTCTTTTGCAAAGATTTTTGGGCTTTTTTTTGCTAGGGAGAATACAGTCAACTTGGAAGCTGACAGCTCAAGGTGCAAACTTAAATCGTTTGTTTTTAAATCAAGACTAGTTTGACATTTGGAAAAGGGATTTTAGGTTGAAATTTTGTTCGTGACTCACCAGTGCGCAGTGAATCTTGTGGAAGCAATCGATTTTGCTTTTCACACTTACTGTTGCTGCTTGTCTGTCGTTGTTCCTATTGCATTGTGTTCTCAGAATATCTTTGAGAAGCCAATGCATCATAAACTTTAAGTTGTACAATACTGATAAAAATTATTTGGTTAATTTTATTGCACTTATTACATTGCAGTTTATTATTTATTAGCTTATAAACATATAGCTATATAAGTTTAAAAAATTGTTGTTTTAAGCTGTAATATTATTTCACATAATTAATTTATTTGGCAATAAATATATTTAACATGAAAATGGTTATTTTAAGCAGTAATTTTATTTCCCATAATTTTTTTTTTATTAATTTGGGGGCGGCGTGGTGGCGTCTCACAGCAAGAAAGTCGCTTGTTGAAGCCTCGGCTGGGTCAGTTGGCATTTCTGTGTGGAGTTTGCACGTTCTCCCTGTGTCTGCATGGGTTTCCTCCGGGTGCTCCGGTTTTCCCCATGGTCCAAAGACATGTGGTAATGAATTGGGTAAGCTAAATTGGCTGTAGTGTATGTGTGTAAATGAGTGTGTATGGATGTTTTCCAGTTATGGGTTGCAGTTGGAAGGGCGTTTGCTGCGTAAAACATATGCTTGAAGTTGGCAGTTTATTCTGCTGCGGCGACCCCAGATTAATAAAGGGACTATGCTGAAAAGAAAATGAATGAATGAATGAATGAATGACATTAATTTGATACCGATAACATTAGAGCCCTAATTGGCCATTGTGTTCATATGCTCAACAGAAATGCACCACAATGGCCAATCAGTGGTGTTTAAGAACGTGCTCAACAGTTCACAAATGTAAGTAGGGAAATTGACGTTTTAAAAATTTTAGTACCGGTTGATACTGAGCTCGATTCTTTTGACAACCCTATTCTGGAGGACACTGACATGTGCTGCACCATGGAGCCAATAAGGATTAACCCACTCACAAATATCCGTAAAGTTGTGGCTACACGTTTTATGAGCTATTAGATATGCCCATGTCATTTAGACACATATACATGATCTCTCTCGCTCGTGCTCCCTGTCTCTCTGCTCCTGACTGCTGATTCAATATGGGGACTAAGAGATCCAACCAACCAGTTCATAACCAGTGTTGTGCTACTTACTGAAAAATAGTAGCTAGTTACAGTTACTAGTTACTCAATTCAAAAAGTAACTCAATCACTTTATCGATTACTTACACCAAAAAGTAACTGTTAAAAGTAATTTTTGAGTTACTTTTCCAATACATTTAAAATAACATGTGAAGTAAAACAAATGTGTCACTGTGTCTATTAAACTAATCAATTTTGTTATACAGATAACAAATGTGTGCTTATATATTTGAAACAGCAAACATAGTAGTATTAGTAATAATAATAGTAAAGTTAATAGTCTCTCGGTCTCTCTCGCGCAAACACTCGTTCTAGCTTGTGAGCATTCGGTTTCTTTCGCGAGTACACTTGGCCTCTCTTGTGCGCACTCGGCCTCTCTCGAGGGCACACTCGGTGTACCTTGTGCGAATTCAGTCTCTGCTTTCGCTTTACTTTTGTCCAGTCTGGCGCCTCATACACGACACGTTTTCTTTATGGTGACTGGTTGGCATCCACCAATCCCACAATGCTTTGCCGCTGTGAACAGGAAGATGTAGGCTAGACTGCAGCCAAAATTATTTAACTTACCAAGTAACAGACAAACGCATTGTAACGATAACAGAGTTACTGCATTTTAAAAAGTTATGCGTCACAGTATTAGTTAATGTCAAAAGTAATGCATTACTATGCGTTATTGCCCAACACTGGTCAAAACTGACGAAAATTCTTTCAAATCTGCACTACAAAGAGCAAAACTAGTGTTAACGTCTCTGTAACTTAGAAAATGACCAAGAGATAAACGGGATAATCAAAATAATTTCACTTCAGGTGGTTCTTTGCCTCCATGCTGTGCATTTTAAAATCCTCAAACACACACACACAGTAGTATATTGTTCAGCAGTGTGTTTGTGGTTTGCGGTTATAGTCAGGGTTTCTGTTATGCCATAATATTGGAAAGGACATTTATATTCCATTCGAACCATTATTTTTCCCACTGAAATTTGAGCATGTCACCAAACTATTACACCTAAAATTGTTTGACTGCAAAATCATTCAAATTACGCCTTTTGTAATGCAAATCAGCCATTTTGCCATTATGCACAAACCAAATTGCTATTATGTAAATAACTGTGTGGTGGAGATGGTGATTGGAATATTTCTGCTCGTTTAGCTGATTCAGGAATTCCATCAAAGGAAACTAATGACAGAGATCCTGAGAGTAAAGTGGCAGAGCGAGAGGGGAGAAGGAGCGCAGGAGAGGTCTGATCAGCATTTACAAAAGAACTGTACTGGGACTCTGGGCCAGAGAGAATCAACAAGGTCAAAGGAATGTGAAAGAAATAAAGATATATGAAACTGGTATAGCTGCGAAACGTATTATGCAGATACAAGATTGCCTGACTCTACATTATTCTATAAATAAAAAGAAACCCTCAGGTAAAACATTACAGAAACAGGATCCTGTGTGTGTGAGCGCAAAAAATGCTTTCGGGTGCACATTATAACAAGGCTTCAAAGGTATATTTGTTGTTCTGCAGAGAAATACAAGGTCTAACGGTATTTGCAGTTCACCGTATGTAAACAATATCACAGATCTGTTTAGATTTGATTTATTGTCACTTCATAATCCATCACCATCAAAAATACATTTGTGATTTCAATTGCATTAGCAGCCTGCCGTTGTCTGCTATATCACTCTATAAGAAATGCACAAAAGACATCCTGTGTATGAAATGAAGACCTAATATTAATGCATTTATTCCGAAAAATAAAAAATAAATTCAGTCTCATGCTGACATAGACATAGCATTTATCTCAGCTGGACTCTAAAGGAAAAGGTAACAATCTAGAGTAAAAAACAACATTAGAGACCCTGTGATGACTGCTTTCAACTGCTTTCAAAAGTTGTGAATTATGGGTTGATATTTCCACAGTCTGTAGGACTCCATTTTCTGTCATCTTTTCCCACCTTTGAGTTGTGAGATTCAGACACAGTTGTCCCAAATGCATTTGAACACCTTCGGCCTCACTTAAAAACGTGTGAATGTCATTGCATTAAGTAACTAAATATCACAGCAAGTGGCTTTTATTTGAAAGAAAGACACTTTTCAAACAAAACCTCTTCAGAATAAAAAGTTTTGGGTGGGTTTTAAATGCTAAAACACAAAATGTACTGTTCAAAGTTAGAGGAGATTAGTATGCAGTCTTATAAACCATTCAAATACCATTTGCCTTTATTTTAATGGATGAAAATAAATGGATAATTAAAAAACATTTTTTTACTTTGTTTTACTCTAATATCTTCCCCCCATAAAATCAGTTTTTGAAAGAATTCATCAATGATTGTATTATTTGATAGACTGTATTGAACAAAACTACACTGAAAAAATTATATTTTGACATTCTTACAAATAATATTATAAAAAGATGTTTTTTTTTTGGGCAAAGCTGAATTTTCAGCATCATTTCTCTACACTACCTGACAAAAGTCTTGCTGCCTATCCACGTTTTAGGAACAGCAAATAATAACTTGACATCTAGCTGATCATTTGGTATCAGAAGTGACTTGTATGAAAGGTAAAGGCCTCTAGATTACACTTATTTTAATGAGTGATTTTTAATGATTTATTTGGGACAATAAGGCTTAACTTTGGTTAGACAAAAGTCTTGTCACTTAACAGAAATAATGTACAGTATAGAATATAAAGTCATGGTGCAGTGGAAAAAGAATTAATATTCTTTTTGACTCCCATGAGCTTAGAGAACGACATCCATCAATAAATTTCTGCAATGACTCAAATAACTTATTAATAAAGTCATCTGGAATGGCAAAGAAAGCATTCTTGCTGGACTCCCAGAGTTCATCAAGATTCTTTGGATTCATCTTCAATGCCTACTTCATCTTACTCTAGACATGCTCTATAATCTTCATGTTGGGTGACTGGGCTGGCCAATTCTTGAGCACCTTGACCTTCTTTGCTGAAGGGGTGCTATTCTGCTGAAGAATGTCCCCTTTCCTGTGGTTTGTAGTGTAATGGGCAACACAAATGTCTTGATACCTCAGGCTGTTGATGTTGCCATCCATTCTGCAGATCTCTCGCACCCCCCATACTAAATGTAACCATTAATCATGATTTTTCCTTCAGCAAACTTGACTAATTTCTGTGAGAATCTTGGGTCCATACAGGTTCAAATAGGTCTTCTGCAGTATTAGTGATGATTGGGATGCAGTTTAACAGATGATTCATCAGAAAAATCTACCTTCTGCCACTTTTCCAAATGATCAACTAGAAGTCAAGTTATTATTTGTTGCTCTTACAACTGAGACCAATGACAAGACTTTTGTCAGGTAGTGTAGTCTTGAGCATGCCACAATCCTTCAGAAACCATTATAAAATGTTTCATCATTATCAATGTTGAAAAAAAAATCTACTCAACATTTTGTCAAAACTTCCCTAAAATGAATTTTAATACTTAAAAAAATTGTTACTGACCATAAAGTTTCAAATGCACACGAGTTTTTAGCTAGTACTTATTTTTAAAATAGATATTTTATTCATTCATTCATTTTCTTTTCGGCTTAGTCCCTCTATTAATTTGCGGTCTCCACAGCGGAATGAATCGCCAACTTATGTTTTACGCAGCTGATGCCCTTCCAGCTGCAACCCATCACTGGGAAACATCCATACACACTCATTCACACACATACACTACGGACAATATAGCTTATTCAATTCACCTATGGGGCATGTCTTTGGAGTTGTGGGGGAAACCAGAGCACCCAGAGGAAACCCACACAGGAGAACATGCAAACTCCACACAGAAATGCCAACTGACCCAGCCGAGGCTCGAACCAGCAACCTTCTTGCTGTGAGGCGATCATGCTACCCACTGCGCGACCATGACTTCTGCATAGATATTTTAAATAATTAAAAAAAACATCAAGTCAGAATTAGGTCTGTGGAGATCAGCAGAATTCTAGATGTCTTTTTAAAGTCATTTGTGTGCTGCATGAAGGTTTGGATGGCTTTAACAAACCTCTGCATTCAATAACATTTTCAACGTCTTACACAAAAGCTTTTATTAATTCCTATTTTTGATTTATAGAGTGCTTCAGTATTAAATTGAGCATCTCTTTGATTTATGAGACAGTGAAACCACTGCAACGAATAAATTAATAAATAGACAGAATGAAGACCTTTCAAATGAAACTTCAGCAATAATCTACATGAGGTTGAACAATGTCTTCCCTCTCATGCTCTCCTCAATATGAAACAGATTTGACTCATTAGTAAGGACTAATGAACGTTCTTCCATTACTATAAGACGTTTCTGTATGTTATTCTGTAGCAAATGAGATTAGCAACCTGTGAGAGTCTCAGTATACTGAATGAGAAATATGAAACTTGTTTTTATGCATTTACATGGTATTCTTTACAGGTTGTCTTTTGAATATTGTTTGTTTTCTGCTCACGTTTGCTTTTAGTGTCTTAGAGGACATGCTGTCTGCAATGTCATACATTTTTTAAAAAGTTTAGGAGGCAGTGTGCTGACTTGGCCATATGGTACAAGCATGTGTTGGTGTGTACACTTTGTGTATCGGTGTGAGTGCTGCATTTTTCAAAACTGAAGCTAACCACTGAAGAGACCTATAGGAAATGTATAGAGCAGTGCAAGTGAAAACAGTGGATTGGTCAGGTGTCATGTCCAATATATTTATCTAAAACTTAATACTCTTGTGAGCCATTGTTTATGTGTATTTTTATATATCTGTGAGTGAATATACTGTAATATATTTAACCTAAGTCCATATACTAATGTGTATCATGGAGTTGGCACGTTTTTGATGAATGCATTGTATAGTTTTAGTTGCAGATAGGGAGTAAATAAAATGAAACATTGATTTTTTTAGCATCTAAATAGGTCAGTGTTTCTTTTGAAAACATATCTCTTGTATTGCAAAGCAGCATTTATTACTATTATCACAGTAATTGTCACTCACCATGGAGGGACTATCAAAATAGTCGGATGTCATGTCCAATATATTTATCTAAAACTTAATACTCTTGTGAGTCATTGTTTATGTGTATTTATATATATCTGTGAGTGGATATACTGTAATATATTTAACCTAAGTCCATATACTAATGTGTATCATGGAGTTGGCATGTTTTTGATGAATGCATTGTATAGTTTTGGTTGCAGATAGGGAGTAAATAAACATTGATATTTTAGCCTCTATGTAGGTCAGTGTTTCTTTTGAAAACATTTCTCTTGTATTTCAGTCATTAGCTGGTCTGATTGCACATGTTCTCTCACAGGTTTACGCACAGTTTTGCTGTCATGCATGCATCAATCACACTGAGTGTAATTTTCATTTCACACTCATTAGAGCGGAGCAGATCAAATGTCCAAACAGCAGCCTTACATTTACAGAAAGGGGGTCAAATATTGTAAGTGAGTAAAGGAAGGTGGCATGAATAAAATGCTGTAAATATAATGGGGTGACTGTGGAAGGCAGAAATTTGCTGTAAAAAATGTCACAATGTTTTGGCTTTAGCTGAGTACAACATCCATTCATTATTTCATTGATTCATTCATCAATTCATCCATCCATCCATCCATCCATCCATCCATTTATTCATTCATTCATTCATTTATTAATTTTCCTTCGACTTAGTCCCTTATTTGTCAGGGGTCACCATAGCGGAATGAACCGCCAACTATTCCGTCATATGTTTTACACAGCGGATGTCCTCCCAGCACTGGGAAACACTCATACACTCTCATTCATACATGCACTCATACACTACAGCCAATTTCGTTCACCCAATTCACCTATACTGCATGTCTTTGGACAGTAGGGGAAACCAGAGCACCTGGAGGAAACCCAAACGAACTCAGGGAGAACATGCAACCTTCTTGCTGTGAGGTGACAGTGCTAACCACTGAGCTACCATGCTGCTTTGAGTACAACATATATTGTTAATGCAAAACTCCCTGAATTTAAAAATTGAGTATTGTTTAATGCGTATTAAGTAATGTTTTTCATAATTATTTAATTAAAATACAGAATAACAACATTCATACTTCAAACTAATTTGAAGAGAATTCAAAGGAACTTGTATTACAAGTTGTCATGTGTAATTTCCTAAATTATAATATTTATAAATAAATAGAAAAAAGACTGTGAAATTCAACCGTGATTACTAATGCATTCTATTATTTTAAAACTGTATATTATTTTAACAAACTTACTACAATAAAACCATTTAAAAAATCCTTTTATAAAACAATGGAGTTCAATGACAAATACACTAGTCATGCTGAACCTGCCATTGCCTTGATTTGCACGGTGATTTGCATGTCTTCTGTTATTTCTCTTATTTATTAAGTAAAATTTTGTACATTTAAAAAAAAATCTGATTCATTTACAACATTCATTGAAAGATTTAATTTCAATTTGCTTTTGTTGCTCAACCATAATACATACTAACAAAAGGTTACATTGAAATCTAAATGAGAATCTCTGTTAAAGTAAATACCCAACCTTTCCCAATCATTTTCCCTCTGACGGGCCAAATCCAAGTATACAAAGGGCCAACTTTGGCCAGCAGGCCCTTGTTTGAGCATCTCTGCTCTAAACTGTCAAAACACCTCTCAAAACGCTTTTTCAGATGCAAAAAGTGGTAAAAGTCAAACCTGGTTTAATTTTTTTATGACAGATGAAAGTTTCAGAGGCAGTGTGTTAATACAATAGACACAACGTGAGGTTGAATTTATTTTTTAACGTGCGAAAATTACAGGTGAAGATTTCGGCTTCAGTGTGCAATAACCTTAAGCCTTAAAGCAGATCTATACACAGGTGGAGCTGGGGTGGAGGAGGATCTCCAAAAATGCACTGCAGAATGCTAACACAACAGCCTCAACAGCCAAAAAGCTTGAAGTTGGAACCTGGAAAAAAAATTCAAAGCAACCTCATTCAGCATAAGAGACTTTTTTCCTCCACAACATTAGTAAAAGTATTCCAATTATTTATAACAATGTAATTTGAACATGTTTTATTCTGTTGGTATACAAATGAATAGCATATATTAAAGGTTTTCACTCAAACAAGCAGTTCAAAATAATAAGATGAATCATCAATAATTCATACTTTGGATTTTCTACTGCAGCGCATCATATAATTAGCTTCGATGCCCATCTAATATATATTTTTTCATTGTTTCAAGGTAACTGTCAACTAATTAACAGGCTACTCGAGCTCTTTCTGGCAAAAACAGCCCCTGGACTGCTGGAGAGTCGAGAGCCTCAGAGAAATGAAAATAAGCAGCTTGTGAAGGAAGCACAGGTTCTCTCTCTAGACCTCAGCTCGCATGAAACGAGAAGAAAACTCTATTTATGATTTTTTTAAATCACAAACATCAGAATCCAAAGTGAGTTGCGTTCTGCTTAGAAACTCTGAGAACATTTTCATCCCCAGGAATTTAAAAGTGAGCATGGAATCACTGAAACTGGTGTTCAGAGCGTATTTTTCATGTGCTTCCTTTGGAAATAGCAAAAACTTCATCAATAATGTAGAAGAGTCTTGCCTCAGTGTTCTGTTCAGAACAGTTTTAAAAGAGATAAAACGGCAGTTTGCCATTGTAAACAAAGACTCGCCTGCTTTTTTGTTTCTTTCCCCTCCGCTTTCTTCTTTTTTTTTTTTCCTCCGTGAGTTTCCATGGTGAATTAATGAAGTGCTCGATGATGGGGCTTCATTCTGGCTCAGCTCTCAATCCCACTGCGGCCTGCTTTAGGCTGCAGTTTACTTACAATATGCGTGAAATGACATGCCGTAAAGTGTAAATTAGCTCATAAACAGTCATAACCTGGAGCATGTCATAAACTCGGCTGTGGTGCAACACACGTAGACATCCGGAGAGCGCGGAAACGTGTTGGAATCTATCCTGTTTTTAGTGTGTATATAGAAGAGCGCAGAGAAAGTGAAAAGATGCTATTAGTGTCAGGTGCACTTCAGCTCACGCCGCCTGCAAAACTGTAGCCACAGCCATTCTTTTGTGTGTGTCTGCTGCTGTTATTTTATTTAGATGCATGCTGGGAGCCTGAGAAACATATAGATGAAACACTACCATTCTTCCTCTCGCTGTCGGGGGTTCTGTCTGTATAAAGTGAAAAAGAGGAGAACGTGTGTTTAACCCTTTTAATCCTACATTTTATTTACAAACATTTTACCGTTGGACACACCGGCAAGCCATCTTTTTTTCTATAGTGCTGTAAACAATGTGATAGTATCAAAGAAGCTTTACATCACTGAACAGAAATAAAAAAGCCATATTAATGTGACATTATGTGGGGCATTTGCAGCATGTTGGCAAGTTTAGTTCTAGTTAGATTAAAATGGATTCAGTTTAATTTAATTCAAATGCCACTGGTGAAGAATCCCTTATTCCAATTCCTTAGACCTCCCTAAGATGCAAATTTCATGCCTTCTTTGCTATTATGTAGGTTAAATTAAGTTTTAATCTGGGAAACGGCAATCATCAGAAATTGCATTGCACTTCAGTTGTTTTCAGTTGAGACAATGTGTTTTGCTTGTTAACAATGTCCTGAAGGGTGACACAATGGCTTGGTGGTAAGCACTGTCATCTCAAAGCAAGATGGTTCAAGTCCCTGCTGGGTCAATTGGGATTTCTGTGTTGAGTTTGCATGTTCTTCTTGTGTTCGCTTGGGTTTGAGGTATAGGTGAATTGAATAAGCTGTATATGTGTGTGAATGAATGCGTATGGATGTTTCCCAGTACTGGGTTGCAGCTGGAAGGGCATCCTCTGTGTAAAATATGCTGGATAAGTTGGTGGTTCATTCCAACATGGTTGTGTTTGCATCCAAAGATGCGAATTTGACTTACAGTATGCCTTATCATCTAAGCTGCTTTGACACAATCAACTTTGCAAAAGAGTTATAGAGATTCAAATGAATTGAATTGAATATGCATAAAACTGGGATATCGCATAACATATTTGCGAATAAAGCACAGAGTCAAAGAGAACAAAATTATCACTTGCTGAAAAAACTGGCCCCAAAAATCTAATGGAATAATGTAGGGCTGGGTGATAATTCGATATCGATAATTATCACGCTAAATAATTTTTCGATAAAACGATAATGACAGTTCGATAATTGCTCGATAATATTTGCGCACTATGCGTAACGCTGCGCAGGCATTTTGCAGCCTGCCCTTCCAGATGCCGCATGCAGTATACAAGTGTACAGCCATACAGTGTTAGTTACACTTGAAGTAAGAAAAAAAGTCACAAACATTGTTGTCAAGAAACGTCACTAAACTTCAGTAGTCTTGAGCTACATAGTTTTTTTTATTTGTCACAAAACAGAGCAACGTGCACTGCAAACTGCGCAGACGACTCGTGTCATCAAAAGCAGGCAACACCACAAACCAGTTGCATCGTTTAAAACAACGTCACCCTTATGAACATGCTAAGAAATTACAGACCCAAACAAGTGTTGGTAAACCAGCGCAACTACCCAGCAGAATTTCATGTCATCATTTTCGAAAGCCGTGCCTTACAAGAAAACCCCCTGTAAAGACAGACAAAAGATATGACGGACAACACAGTCTCAAACACATCTCAATGAACACTTGATGCTTGCTGTAAACTACAGGCTGCATTATTTAAGGGCATTTATTACGACATTGACAGGATCTTTTGTTGCCAAGCGTATGTTTCCTTATTAATGTTAAGATATTTGTTTTGAAATCTGTAATACCACTATTGTCCCTCATCGACGGTAAAACAGCCAGCCTTTATATATTTACAGGACATAATTACTGAAGAGAAATCAGATGCTTAAGACAAAATCTTAAAAATAATGACTTATTAAAAATGCAGCAAATATATAACAGACGTTTACAACAACAGATCATTAATTAAATCCTTATTTTCCACGAAGCGAAGCATCATCCACCTGTAGTTGTTTAAGACGGGCACGAACTAAAAAAATATATATATATTTCTTTGAAAATGTATCTTTTTGCAACGAATTTCGTTTAAATAATTTGTAACTTAATGTTGATGTATATTTTGTTTTTTGTTGTTCAATTATCTACAGCATAAACAAGAAGAACAAATATAATGGAATATTCTGCATTAGGAGAAGCCACTGTACATTTTTTCTTATATAATAAGTTACTTGCACCTCAGAAGACAAAGACGAAGAGCAATGAATGCGCATTGGCTTTTGGAGGTGCGAGACCACTCTAGACAGCACAGTCACTCAAGACAATTCTGGGAGCTAATAATACCAAACCACTTTCATGACAATTTTTTGGCTAAGGGATTTTAGAATGACCAAAACAACATTTCAGATGTGCAATGTGGTCAGCCCACTGGTTTGTCCAATAATGCGTCCTATTTTTGTTATCACATGATCTGTTGCCTCACGTCTGGTTTCGTCTGAACCAAAAAGCCGTGTATCTGAACTAAAAAGCTGTGTATTTCTCCACCACAGGGGGCAGTAATCTGTTCCCTCATTTAGAACAGCAAATCCAGAACTTCCAATGCATGCATGTAAAGCTTAAACAAAGCAGGATTTTGAACCATTGTCACAGTAATTGTACTCATTACAAAGGTATTCACTCCTACAAATATGTCTGATAATCTAAAAATTTATATAATTTGCATCAATATTTGAGAAATGTAGCACAATTAAAGCCAGCCTCTTTGTGATCCTTCATGGCTTGAATTGTTTACTTGCAACATCAATCTCACACTCGCACTCTGATTGGTTGCTGAATAACCATGGCCGATGGAGATTCAACATGCTGAATCAGGCTAATGAGCTGATTGAGAATACTCCAAACCAATAGCCTGACTGATGCTGACATTTTTTTCTTATGGGATAGAAGGTTTATTCTACTCAGTTGTGTGCATACATTTTTTTTCTGCACATTTTTAAAATGTATGCTCATCTGTTCCTTTACATTAAAGGTTTTTTTTCTTGAATATTTTTATTATAGTTTTGCAGACATAAAAAAACAAAGAACAGACAAATTTATCATGTAACACTAATCTGTACAATAATATGTGCAATAATCTGTGCAAAATGTAAAATAAAGCATGAAACCAGGTACAATGGCAACATACAAGACATATTTGACCCACAAAAAGACACTGCAATGTATGTAAATCTTACAAATCTTCAGAAATTAAACATTATTAGTCCTTGTTGTGTTAAAAAAAAAAAAAACTAGATCCCACATTTTATCCAATTTTGCCGAGTTCTCAGAGGTGGCATATCTAATTCTTTTTTAATTATTATTATTATTTTTATTTTATTTTTTGCAATATTCCAAAATGCATATACAGATAGGTGGATTGACACATAGCTATGGATACATTTGATGAATTTCTTGTCCAAAACCAACAACAACTCTTTTAGAACATCCAAAAATTAGAAAAAAAGACAGTCACAATTGTGTGCCTTCATAAAATGAAATTGGCATGCAATATATGAGTGCGATCAGCAGGTGGTGAGTATTGAATGGAGAAACAGAGGGAGGTGGGGGCAGATAGGGTATGCTAAAGATGACTTGACATCATTAAACATGCAGTCGCTGACATCTGCACATCAGGGTCACGTTTTCCTGTGAGATCTTCCAGCTGATGTGCATTGTAGATCGTAAATCATTCCTGGAATGCGAGGCAGAAAGGTTTATCTCATTGCAGTAGCTCATGTTTGTGTTAATGCGGAAGATGAATGAGGAAAAGAGTGATGTGCGGCTTGTCTGCAATGAAGGAACGTGACTTATCGCTTAAAGGGCTCAAAATGGACATGAAGTATAAAGAATACAGGAGGGATGGAGGACTGATGAATGAAGCTGAAACTGTTTGAATAAACATGATTCCGTTTTGAATTTAAAATTATTAAAAAATAGATTAATAGAAAATTTTGATTAAGTCCTAAAGCTTAACTTAAAAAAGAACCATAAACAATATATTTAATAAAATGATCTTCAATTCATAAAGGCATGTCAAATGATGGATGTATTTCAAAAGAAATGTCTTTTCCTCTATTTTTGTTTTCAAATATACATTTTATATCAAGATATAATATAACAAGTAGTCTAATCTCAAGTAAATGGACAAAATAAAAATGAGTTTATTGTTTCATTTGCCAGTGAGTTATGAAAATGACTTTTCTGTTTAAATAAACTGTTTTTTTTTTTGCCTATTGTCAGATATTTGTTCTAGTCTAAATCATAAACTCAGTGTTTTTGGACCATTTTCACAGAAGGATTTCTTTTTTTCATGTAATTTTGCTTCAAAGGCAAGTGTATCTTGACTTGATTATCTATAAACATTTGAACTCGAAAACAAGCTTAAAAAATCCTGAAGGAGATCTTTTGTGCATAAGAAAGCAGTTAATCAAACCATCTGCAGCATGAGGATAAAGAACGAGCCTCCTCCATTCTGCCTCTTTACTTTCTCTTCACTTTACTTTTACTCTTTACTTTACTACTTTTCTTTCGTGGATAAGGAAACGGTTTTGTACGCACTCCACTAAAGACATCCATTAGCCTACACATTTAATTTTGTTGATTCATTAAGATTTGCTTCAATTCAACATATACTTTCTGGTTCTTTGTGGTTGTGAAATTAAGTAGAGTAAAAAAATGATCTATTAATTTATTTTAAATTCCAATTTTGTTTTGTTTTTTGGGCTTACTAGTCTTTTTTTTTTGGAAAGGAATGAATTCTTTTGTTCAGATAGGATTAATCCAGTTTATTAGAAGTGACAGAATAACATTTTACTGTGTCACAAAAACATTTGTGAGAGATGTATGCGGTTTCCACAAAAATGTATCCATTTTTTACATTGATGATAATTCCTGGATATTCAATAAATCAGGATATTATTTGCTTTGAATCACAGGAATAAATTCCATTTTAAAATCTATTATAAGAGAACAGTTATTTCAAATTGTAATAATACCGCAGATTTTTGTAGATTTTTAATCATCATATTACTGCAGCCTTGGTGGACATAATCATTTTTTAAAAACATTTTACAATCTTAATAATCCCAAACATTTGAATGGCTGTTAACCTTTGAAGTTTTTTGAATTTATATATTTATATTTCATGTTTTTTTTTTGGCTGGGAAATCAAATAAGCTAAATTAAAGATGGATTTTTTTTTTAAGCTGTCAGAGCCCTGGTCCATTTCAGTTTGTCCTGCTGACGGGGCTGTGTTTAGCTGTGTGGACTGGCTTCATCCCAGACTGAGATGGCTAATTAGTCTCGTACATTAGACATAAGAAATTAGTCAAAGAAACTCTCAAAGCCATGCTGAGCTATTAGAGGAGCTCATTTTAATTCATTAGATGTCGTTTTGGCGGAAAATAAACGATAATTAGCCAAATGATCATCCTCCTCTGTCTGTGGAGACTATATATGTGCCTTTAAGGAAGAAAAAGAAGCAGCAGTGACTATGTATTCAGTTTTTATAAAAGGACAGATGGGCGTCAATCTTCCCCTGTTGGACTGTGTGTGTATCTGATCTCGGTCAGATTGTGTTACGGACTCTGACAGGACAGGTGAGCTCTGGACATACTTCATTTCTGACAAGGAGGACTTTAAGGTTGGCTGCAATTCCTTTGAATCAATGTTTTTGGCACATGGCATGAACTCATATTCAAGTGCATTTTTTGTTTTTGTGTTTATAGCTTTTATGCACCCCCCCCCCCCCAACAAAAATACACAAAAATGAACTTTCTTTTGATTTGTGCATCTCTGTGTATGTTTTCACAATATTCATTTTAGTTTCAGTAATTTTATTTTCTAAAGGCTCTCTCACAAAACTCTTGAAGAACAGGCACACATTGTTACAGTAATAGTTATTGATTTCTATTGTAGAACACTTGCTGTTTAGTGTCTGTCTATCTATCTATCTATCTATCTATCTATCTATCTATCTGTCTGTCTGTCTGTCTGTCTGTCTGTCTGTCTGTCTGTCTGTCTGTCTGTCTGTCTGTCTGTCTGACTGAAATTTCTATCTATATGTCTGTCTGTCAGTCTATGTCTGTCTATCTATCTATCTATCTATCTATCTATCTATCTATCTATCTATCTATCTATCTATCTATCTATCTATCTATCTATCTATCTATCTATCTATCTATCTATCTATCTATCTATCTATCTATCTGTCTGTCTGTCTGTCTGTCTGTCTGTCTGTCTGTCTGTCTGTCTGTCTGTCTGTCTGTCTGTCTGTATGTCTGTCTGTCTGTCAGTCTATGTCTGTCTATCTATCTATCTATCTGTCTGTCTGTCTGTCTGTCTGTCTGTCTGTCTGTCTGTCTGTCTGTCTGTCTGTCTATCTATCTATCTGTCTGTCTGTCTGTCTGTCTGTCTGTCTGTCTGTCTGTCTGTCTGTCTGTCTGTCTGTCTGTCTGTCTGTCTGTCTGTCTGAAATTTCTATCTATATGTCTGTCTGTCTGTCTGTCTGTCTGTCTGTCTGTCTGTCTGTCTGTCTGTCTGTCTGTCTGTCTATCTATCTATCTATCTATCTATCTATCTATCTATCTATCTATCTATCTATCTATCTATCTATCTATCTATCTATCTGTCTGTCTGTCTGTCTGTCTGTCTGTCTGAAATTTATATCTATATGTCTGTCTGTCTGTCTGTCTATGTCTGTCTATCTATCTATCTATCTATCTATCTATCTATCTATCTATCTATCTATCTATCTATCTATCTATCTATCTATCTATCTATCTATCTGTCTATCTGTCTGTCTGTCCGTCCGTCCGTCCGTCCGTCCGTCCGAAATTTCTATCTATCTATCTATCTGTCTGTCTGTCTATCTATCTATCTATCTATCTATCTATCTATCTATCTATCTATCTATCTATCTATCTATCTATCTATCTATCTGTCTGTCTGTCTGTCTATCTATCTATCTATCTATCTATCTATCTATCTGTCTGTCCGTCCGTCCGTCCGTCCGTCCGCCCGTCTGAAATTTCTATCTATATGTCTGTCTGTCAGTCTATGTCTGTCTATGTCTATCTATCTATCTATCTATCTATCTATCTATCTATCTATCTATCTATCTATCTATCTATCTATCTATCTATCTATCTATCTATCTATCTATCTATCTATCTATCTATGTTTTTTTTTTGGCTGGGAAATCAAATAAGCTAAATTAAAGATGGATTTTTTTTTTAAGCTGTCAGAGCCCTGGTCCATTTCAGTTTGTCCTGCTGACGGGGCTGTGTTTAGCTGTGTGGACTGGCTTCATCCCAGACTGAGATGGCTAATTAGTCTCGTACATTAGACATAAGAAATTAGTCAAAGAAACTCTCAAAGCCATGCTGAGCTATTAGAGGAGCTCATTTTAATTCATTAGATGTCGTTTTGGCGGAAAATAAACGATAATTAGCCAAATGATCATCCTCCTCTGTCTGTGGAGACTATATATGTGCCTTTAAGGAAGAAAAAGAAGCAGCAGTGACTATGTATTCAGTTTTTATAAAAGGACAGATGGGCGTCAATCTTCCCCTGTTGGACTGTGTGTGTATCTGATCTCGGTCAGATTGTGTTACGGACTCTGACAGGACAGGTGAGCTCTGGACATACTTCATTTCTGACAAGGAGGACTTTAAGGTTGGCTGCAATTCCTTTGAATCAATGTTTTTGGCACATGGCATGAACTCATATTCAAGTGCATTTTTTGTTTTTGTGTTTATAGCTTTTATGCACCCCCCCCCCCCAACAAAAATACACAAAAATGAACTTTCTTTTGATTTGTGCATCTCTGTGTATGTTTTCACAATATTCATTTTAGTTTCAGTAATTTTATTTTCTAAAGGCTCTCTCACAAAACTCTTGAAGAACAGGCACACATTGTTACAGTAATAGTTATTGATTTCTATTGTAGAACACTTGCTGTTTAGTGTCTGTCTGAAGTATCTATCTATCTGTCTACCTAACTTTCTGTCTATCTATCTATCTATCTATCTATCTATCTATCTATCTATCTATCTATCTATCTGTCTGTCTGTCTGTCTGTCTGTCTGTCTGTCTGTCTGTCTGTCTGTCTGTCTGTCTGTCTGTCTGTCTGTCTGACTGAAATTTCTATCTATATGTCTGTCTGTCAGTCTATGTCTGTCTATCTATCTATCTATCTATCTATCTATCTATCTATCTATCTATCTATCTATCTATCTATCTATCTATCTATCTATCTATCTATCTATCTATCTATCTATCTATCTGTCTGTCTGTCTGTCTGTCTGTCTGTCTGTCTGTCTGTCTGTCTGTCTGTCTGTCTGTCTGTCTGTCTGTCTGTCTGTATGTCTGTCTGTCTGTCAGTCTATGTCTGTCTATCTATCTATCTATCTGTCTGTCTGTCTGTCTGTCTGTCTGTCTGTCTGTCTGTCTGTCTGTCTGTCTGTCTGTCTGTCTGTCTGTCTATCTATCTATCTGTCTGTCTGTCTGTCTGTCTGTCTGTCTGTCTGTCTGTCTGTCTGTCTGTCTGTCTGAAATTTCTATCTATATGTCTGTCTGTCTGTCTGTCTGTCTGTCTGTCTGTCTGTCTGTCTATCTATCTATCTATCTATCTATCTATCTATCTATCTATCTATCTATCTATCTATCTATCTATCTATCTATCTATCTATCTATCTATCTATCTATCTATCTGTCTGTCTGTCTGTCTGTCTGTCTGTCTGAAATTTATATCTATATGTCTGTCTGTCTGTCTGTCTATGTCTGTCTATCTATCTATCTATCTATCTATCTATCTATCTATCTATCTATCTATCTATCTATCTATCTATCTATCTATCTATCTATCTATCTATCTATCTGTCTATCTGTCTGTCTGTCCGTCCGTCCGTCCGTCCGTCCGTCCGAAATTTCTATCTATCTATCTATCTGTCTGTCTGTCTATCTATCTATCTATCTATCTATCTATCTATCTATCTATCTATCTATCTATCTATCTGTCTGTCTGTCTGTCTATCTATCTATCTATCTATCTATCTATCTATCTGTCTGTCCGTCCGTCCGTCCGTCCGTCCGCCCGTCTGAAATTTCTATCTATATGTCTGTCTGTCAGTCTATGTCTGTCTATGTCTATCTATCTATCTATCTATCTATCTATCTATCTATCTATCTATCTATCTATCTATCTATCTATCTATCTATCTATCTATCTATCTATCTATCTATCTATCTATCTATCTATCTATCTATCTATCTATCTATCTATCTATCTATCTATCTATCTATCTATCTATCTATCTATTTGTCCGTCCGTCCGTCCGAAATTTCTATCTATATGTCTGTCTGTCAGTCTATGTCTGTCTATGTCTATCTATCTATCTATCTATCTATCTATCTATCTATCTATCTATCTGTCCGTCCGTCCGTCCGTCCGTCCGTCCGTCCGTCCGTCCGTCCGTCCGTCCGCTGTCTGAAATTTCTATCTATATGTCTGTCTGTCAGTCTATGTCTGTCTATGTCTATCTATCTATCTATCTATCTATCTATCTATCTATCTATCTATCTATCTATCTATCTATCTATCTATCTATCTATCTATCTATCTATCTATCTATCTATCTATCTGTCCGTCCGTCCGTCCGTCCGTCCGTCCGTCCGTCCGCTGTCTGTCTGAAATTTCTATCTATATGTCTGTCTGTCTATCTATCTATCTATCTATCTATCTATCTATCTATCTATCTATCTATCTATCTATCTATCTATCTATCTATCTATCTATCTATCTATCTATCTATCTATCTATCTATCTATCTATCTATCTATCTATCTATCTATCTATCTTATCTGTACTATATCAGTCCATTCACCCACCCCTTCATCAAATTGTCTGTAGTATATCCATTCAACGATACATCTGTTTATCTATTCATAATTGTACCATCCGCCTGCTGGATCCAACGTTTTTACAATTTTACATTTATAGTGTATGTGTACAGCAGTTTAATGTGTGCGCTGTCCATGGTGCTGATCTTCCTTCATTTGGTATTCTGTATTTTGTGCAACCTCAAAGTTATAATATGTACTTCTAAGGCCAAGAGCAAGGCACATGTGACATGTAATATTCTAGTAAAAGAAAAGCATTCAGCGTACTTTCAGACAGAGACATTCAAAGAATGAAAAGGGAATCTGACATCGTTTCCAAAAAGTAAACCTGCACGATAATTAATGGTTGTTTGTGTCTTTTTGCTTCAAGACTTTTGGATGCATGAGGCGATGCTCATTTGCTGGAATGAATAAATTCCTGACATATTATTTTGAAAAATGGGCCCTGCTACCTGGCGGCGGGTGTTCATGCATGTTTGATCTATTCAAATGCCAGGTCTTATTTACTCTCTCAGGGAAACCTTGAGAGCTTGAAATGACAGTCTCTCTTCATCTAAATCACGGCTTCATGTCATCGCCCGAACAGAGACAGAGAGAACTTTGCGTTCCCTCTCAAACACATACTGAATGGACACTGACTGGAGCACATGTGACAAGATCTTTGCTCTACTCACGCACTCCACCAGTTCGCCACTCTCTCGCATGAGCCGCTGCGCTTGTGCGCTTAGTCTCCTAACAAGAGCTGACAGGCTTTGCGTTAAACAGACTCCACAGAACTCAAGTATGTTTAGAGCTACTTAATCTTGGTTGTCTGTTGCTTACCCTGTGTTACTAATTACTAATTTGTCATTTAGCCGCTGCTTTTATCCAGCGTGACGTGTAGCAAGCCAACACTTACTTATTCCCATTCTCTGTCTAACTAAAATCAAATAATGGCCATCAATGACACTTATCTCTAAATTCGCATCTCAGCACAGTGCCTGGTGGCTAATGGGTTTAAACGTGACTTAAAGCCTATTTATTTACTTAAAGTCGTTTTTTTTGTCTCCGAATCCATTTTGGGACAGAAAATGTAATATTTTACAGATGGCCTTAAAAAATGCTAGGCTTAATTGAACAAACGTTGACAATAACAAGTGGATTAGACTATGAATTCGCTGGGGTGAGTTATGTGTGCCTGTATTGGTACAGAAGGTTGCATTAAGCAACGCTAATGCTTTTGTTGCTCTGTAATTTGCAGTGATCCACATTCCGCTGTTTTGATTTTTCCATTCCATCATACCACATGTGACGTCCTCGACCCAAATGAGACTCCAAATGTTAAACCGAATTCAGTTTTAAGCAGCATTCTCTGACGGTTCAATGTGTTATTTGAGAGCCTTGTGTTTTTGTGTAATGTTAATACGCACTGTAATGTTTTCATCCTCTTGTGATAGTAGTCCACTAATGAGGCTACAGCTGGAGGGGAGCTGAGGGCACTAAACATGTCTGCTTCCCTTTGATCGGCTTTAATTATGTACATGTCACGGCTCGTGAAATCTCTGACAAGTGGTCGGACAGCAGCTTAACACCCTTCATCTCCACCATATTCGGTGTTTCTTTCATCCCCACAGCTTTTTTTTCCTCCCTCTCTCTGAGTCTGAGGTGTTGATTTTACCCTTTAAGGCTAGTTTTGTTATTTTCATGCTCTTTTTGATGCTTTCTGATTGTCATGGTTTGATCATCTTAACATGTTTTATATCCCTTGGGTTGATTTTTAAACTGCATGAAGAAGAGTATGACTGGTTTGACATACCGAGAGGGTCAAGAAATGTAGATTGCTGCTGAGTGGTTTGAGGTTGTAGGGCTTTAAAGCTTCCTTGTCCGGACAAAGTGTGTGTTAGCACTACTTGTGGTTTGGTTCTATTGGTTTGTTTGGTCTGGAGCAACAAAAAAGGTTATACCTAACAAATCAAAATGCTTTTGTGACATATACCAAACATCCAAATCAATACTGTGTGCTGAACTAAATGCTCTTGTTCTGTTAAGATCATGGTCAGTTTATTAAGATCCCATGCAAGTTATTTGGATGCAGCGAGACTCCAGAATACAGCATACAGTTTATTTCACAAACATGAATTGAAAAAAATAAATTCTGTTTGATGAATAAATCGTTAACAAATTCCTTAAGGGCCATTTAATAGCCAGATTGCTGAAGGAATGGATGAATATTTGTATCAGTTGCTTTTCATCTTTGGTGCTTACATGTGATGGTATTTTTATCAATTGAGAACTCGTGATGAGCTAATAAATGGAGTCAGCAAAAGGAATTTATCCATCTCTCTCTCTCTCTCTCTCTCTCTCTCTCTCTCTCTCTCTCTCTCTCTCTCTCTCACACACACACACACGCACGCACGCGCACACACACACACACAGAAGAGGCATGCTTCCAGTGACTGAAATGGGCAACATTGTGGCCATGAAGAGAAAAACCAGCTACGCTTGAGCGTTCTGTGGAGTGTTCATGTTTCAGTTGAACTGCTCCAGAGTTTGTTTGGAGGCCATCTATTTTTTCAGAAGTGTTATATATGTTTCTTCATTTACCAGATAAAAACCCATTGAGATCAAGATCTCATTTACCTGGGAGGTAAATGAGATCTTGACCTGGGATTGACCTGGCCAAGAGGTCCACAACACACGACTAATAAAAAATAATAATAATAATAATGATCATAATAATAAATAGAAATTTAAGATAATTTAAAAAATACAGTTTAGTTGTTCAGCTATACCACATTACAATATGTTAAAAACACTTACATTGAGAAATGGGCTGTTGTTGTTTGTTAAAAAGGATAGAGCGAAAAGATTTGATTGGGATGAGCTCAGATATTTTCAGTTCAGACTGAAGAGTATTCCAGGATGAGGGGGCGGCATGACTAAGGGTTTGCCTCCCCATTTCAGTTTGAACCTGGGAAACAGTCAAATGATAAGATTCACTTGAACGTAGGGCATACTGGCTTTTTGACTTATGAAGAAGGGAACTTGGGTATAAAGGCACCAGACCCTTGTGGAGAGCCTCGTAGACCAGAGTCATCCAGTGGGTGTACCTTCTTACATTCAGAGAAGGCCACTCAGCTTTTGCATACAGTCCACAATGGTCAGTTAGTCTCTGACAGCCTGTTACAAACCTCAGAGCGCTGTGATAATCAATGGTAAATATGTTGCAGACACCAATTTTTTACGAGCTTTAAGAGAAAAGCAGGATGCATTTTGACAGCAAAACCCAAGCTTAACTCTCAGTTTTCTAACCAAATTTGCTACGTGTGCTTTGAAGGAAAGCTCCTGATCGAGTAAAAAGCCTAAATATACTTATAGCTGGACACTAAATTTATTTGTTCACCTTGGGCGGTGGTAATTAATGGTTGGTTCTGCACAGGGGTGGAATAATTTGTGAAAAGCATTAATTTAGTTTTATCTACATTTAAAACCAATGTTAGATCCTGAAGACGAGAATAGGCATGGAACAATAACCGTTTTCAAGGTATACCACGGTTTGGAAAAGTCAAGATTTTAAAACTGCCAAAATTTTCTGTAATACCGTTTCTAAGGTATGTGTAAGAATTTTTACATTTTTTTTTATGTTTTTTAGGAAAACAGTATCTCCAGCAGAAAAAAAATGTCCAAACATTCAGATTTAAATTGCAAAGAAACCTGTGTTTTTAAAACAAATGAAGAAGTCTATAATTCATTTAAATTATTTTGCCTGACATGTTTACTGCTCCAAAATATCAAAAATCTTAAAAAAAAAATAGAATATATTGTTTTCAAAGGGGAAAAAAAGTAAGTTTTTTACCCAGACATTTAAAAAGAATATATTTTAGCGCAGTGAGCACAATACCGTGATGCCGTGATATTTTTATCCAAGGTTATCATACCGTCAGAATCTTATACTGGCCCATGCCAAGACGAGACTGAACAATATTAAAAGCAGACTGCAAAGATTGTATGGCCTGAACAAGTAAAGGAGAGTGAAATGTTGGTTTGTTTGTTTGTTCCATACAAATTCAGATGACAGTATTTATATTTATTCAAATTATTCACATTTACAAAGCAGTCGCAAACCTACAGACCTGTTCACCTGTTCTGGTAACTAAAAATTAAACTATAGTTATGTGGCAGTGCAGCAAGAGTCCAACATTCCACACTGCAATCAATAAACTGCAATTTAATAAAGAAATAGCACATGGATTGGGATCACCTCTGAAGTTACAGTTATTGTGCTTGGTGTGAACAGGGCTTTGTCTTTTATTTTTCTAAGCTTTTTGTCTGTAAATTGGAACGGGAGCAGTGGAATAGGGGAAAAAAGTGCAAGACCTTGAAAAGTGCTTTTTTAACATAGTATTTCTTTTAACCTGTGATTCTCAGAACACCATTTGAAATGATTGAGACACATGCTCAGTGGTCAAACACATCCTTCAGTGCCTTTACAAAGAAAGAAAGAAAGATGATACAGTAGCAAAATGGAATGGAAAAACTTATTCTGTGTCAAACTTTCAAGAATTCAGAATATAAGTTATGTCAATATTGAAAGCAGAAAAGGTATTTATCTGCACTTATGTTTTACAGTATAAAGCACAGCTCACATAGAAGTTACGTTCAAACCAAGCAGCTTGCTGTAAAAATTGAACCCAGCATGTCCATCACGAATGCATTGGATAATTTGGGTGTTGAAATCTGTCACCCTCAAGCGCAAATTCAGATTATGTGATTCTTATATAGGCCGGTGCAGTGGGTAGTGGGTAGGTCACTGTGGGTAGGTCACTGGTTCGAGCTTCTGCTGGATCAGTTGGCATTTCTGTGAAGTTTGCATGTTCTCCTCCGAGAGCTCTGGTTTCACTCACAAGTCCAAAGACATGTGCTATAGGTAAGTTGGGTAAGCTAAGTTATCCACAGTGTATGTGTGTGAATGTGTGTCTATGGTGTCTCATTCAGACTAGCAGCGACTTTGTAGCTGTCTGTCGCTCTTGGTGGCGACCTGCTGCCAACACAGGTCTGTGTAGGTATATACAGCACGAATACCACCAGCCTTTGGATTACATGGAGTATTACGTGAGCTCTACTGGTGTTCTTATTGGCTGTCGCTCAAGAAGTCACGCTTGATTTGCATAAAGTTGAAGGATTCTCAACTTTGTCGCATTGCTCGACATGCCGACCTGGTCGCCAACATTCGCAATCGCTTGTGAAGACGAAGGTCGGTGGAAGCTGCTTGCTCTCCGTTGAAATGAACGGTCACTTGTCGATTTGCTGCTGTGAGTCACTTAAAGGAGAGTGTATGGGTTTTTCTCAGTGATGGGTTGCAGCTGGAAGGGCATACGCTGTGTAAAACATATGCTTGATAGTTTGGCGGTTCATTCAGCTGTGGCAACCCCTAATTAATAATGGGACTAAGCTGAAAAAAATGAATGAATGATTCTTATATAAATGACTGGATTTTGTGGTCAATATGATCATATATTTAGCGGATCTTTCTCATTTCGAGCAATTATCATTTTTATAACCTTTGAATTGCTGACGCAACCTTAAACATGTGATTGAACCTTGTGATTAAACTACCTTACAAATTTGATTGAAATCATAAAAATGATGTTTTTGTTGTACTGCTGACTGGTTTCTGCTCTTTGCTCTTTCCTCCACCCCCTCTTTGAAGTCCCTGCAGCAGCATGAGTCTAGTACTCGCCAAATAATTTGTGACATGCACTGTTCTTTCTTGTTATGTTAACACCCAGAGTCTAACTGGAGTGTGGAGCCCAAACACAGATTAGTACACTAATCCAACCTAGAGGCTCTAAGATGGAGGGTCCCATTAACTATCAGCACTGAATCGCATTCAGTACTAACCACATGCTTCAGCAAACACAAGGAAACCCTTCATTATCATTAGTTCGGATTACAACCACATATCCACCTCCACAGGCTTTAGTTGCTGATTAGATTAAGAGGGAGAGTGCTTTTCTACATATGGGGACGAAACGCCTGTCTGATTTAAATACAAGTTAAGCTAATTCAATGCTACAATTTTGTGTTAAAAAAACAACATGAAACAATACAATAAAAAAACAAACAAACCCAAAACATTAGTTGATTCTCTAATCTTTAAGCGACAGCAAAGGCTTGCATGGATAAGGTGACTTCCACGTATATTTTCAAATGTAATTTATTCCTGAAATGGGAAAGCTTATTTTTCAGCAGTCATCGCTCCAGTCGTCAGTGTCACGTGATCCTTTAGAAATGATTGATTTGTTGGTTCTTATTATTTCCAGTTTTGCTTAATATTTTTTGAAACAATGGATTTTCTTTCAGGCTTCTTTGAGTAGAAAGCTAAATGACATTTATTTAAAATGTTTGTAACATTACACTTTACTGTCGCTTTTGATGCATTCTTGCTGAATAAAACTATTAATTTCTTCTTTAAAAATCTGATCCAAGGCAAACTATTTAAAAGATAGCCTACTGAACTCTACATAAAGAAGTTACACACATTGTACAACAGAAAAGAATATAAAAAAACTAAGGTGTATGTTTAGTAATGGATTCTATCATATGGGTTTAATGTTTAGGCATTATTTTAAATTGCATTAATGTAGACAATTGAAACAATAATTATTGTGAAAAGTGCTGCACAATTAAACTTGAATTGAACTGAATATACTATGCCACAAATGCTTTCAAATTAGCACCATTAGTTTACATAATTTATGTTAAATATTTGTTAATAAACATGTTTGTCAATATTAACACATTTTCATACTCAGCACATCCAAGATTAAATTTACTGATGTGAAAAATCTACGAGACTGGATCTATTGTAATGAGATCTGTTTGGTTAATCATTATTAAGCTATAATTTAGTAAATAAGGTAGCTTATTTTAAGTGAAGCAAAATAATGGAATAAATATGCTTTATATATTTACCTGAGGAAACTAAAATGAAACAAAATTAAACAGGCATTTACTTAAAAACACGTCAATGACCTTTATAATACATTCAGTGCATACAGAAGTAAAAATTCTGCGTAGTTCATTATTAAATGATCTGTAGTGGTTCTGAGAGCACCGCGACAGGCAGTTCGTCCGAATCACCAGGGGGGCGCTGTGGCGCTGTCCATGTCCGACTCATCCGCGCTGACGACCTGACAGCCTTCACCAAACAATTAAGAGATATTTCTGTTAGTTTCGGTTCAAGAAATATCCTTTAATTGTAAGGTGAAGGTTATCATTCTTAATCCTGCATGGAGAAAAATGTCAAAAAAGTATGTCGGTAAATTTCTGCAAGAAACGTGAGTCCCATGGAGGTGTTTTTCTTTGAGGAGAAAAATCATTTGTTCCACGAGCTGATGCCAGACTACAGTCGAACAACTCACCTTATGTGTGAAACATTTTATTGTGAAAATGCATATTCGCCTGAGTATTTGACGTTAGCCAGTTCATTCACTATTCACAGTCATTCAGGCTCAATCACCCACTTGTTTTCCTTCGTTCCGTGGTTCCTACAGGCTCCGCTTCTTTTCTTTTATCAGGGTGCTACCGGGCTAAATATCCACCGGTAAACAGCTGTCTTTTTTCTCTTTACCCCCACTTCTGCAGTCGCTGTCGGCGCGCCGAACTTCTTTGGAGAATTTTAACCGTCCGCACCGGCAACTTTTGCTTCCCTCCAGCAGCCCTGAGTTCAGATAGGCGACAGAGTGAAGGTTTGTGCTTCTCTGTAGGAAAAGAATAGTTTAGTCTAGCAATAAGTCTTTGAGGAAAATTCCCTTCCTGGTGCTCAGCTGAACATCACAGGTGAAGGGCTGCGCTAGACCGCCCGTCGCCACTCCGCTGCGGCGACTCTCTCCGGCGCGCGCGGATTTCATTTCTCCTTGGTTTTTACCGTACCCGTTCCGATCTTTCGATTCTTCGGTCACGTGGTGCAGCGAAACGCGAAAGACTGCGAGCATTGAGAGGGCGAGAGAGTGAGGGAGAGAGAGAGGGGGGGTCTCTCAGAGCTGCAGTTAGCAGTATCCAAACCACACTGAGAGCTGGAGCGCGCGGACTCGTTGCTTTGCCTCTGACCGTGGTACCCCCGTCGTTTCCCTTGCTCTCCTACCCCTCCTTTTCTGCTTTCCTTCCCCTGAGAGCTTCTCTTTTTTTCCCGCGAATATCCTTTCTCACTTTCAATTTTAATAGATCTCGGAGAAAGATAGAAGTGACGCATCCTTGATCTCCACAGTCGCTCGCGCGCACGCTCTTTTTCTTTCTGGAAGTGGATTTTTGAAGCGACGCGGACGCGTGGATGATACACCGGGGCGAGAACTGGAGATGGAGTTGCTCGTGATCAGCCTCTCCTTATGGATCCTGCAGTGCCGCTCAGCTCGCGCGGACTCCATTATTCACATCGGTAAGCACGGACTCGGACAGATGCGCTGAATCACGGAAGCGCATTGTGTTTTAAACTCGCAAGCGTGTAGGTTTGACTTGATAGATGGCGTTTTGGCTTCCCTGAGCTGTTTGCCTTTTGACAAATGCCATAAACTTGCCGGCAAACAGGTTCACAAAGTGCTTTTCAGGTGGTGGCGAACGCTTTAGCTTCACGAATGCTTTTAGATAGACGTATAATCAAATCGAGACGTTTATTGTCGGTCTGTTTCAGGGTTAACTCCGGTCCACCCCTCCCCAGCCTTAAGCCTGAACTTTCTGTTGAACGTGACGGAAATTTTAATTCTGTTCAATGAGGTACTGAGCGCGCGACAAGTCTCTTCTCGTCCACGCTCGGTGTTCTTAACTCAACTTCAACTTGTTCTTATGTTTTCTTGGTGTAAATGATATAAGCCTCCTCTCTGACGCTTGTTTTGTTGTATAAATCGTTTGTATTCGCCAGTTTGACAGGCTTGTGTCAGTATGCTGCATTCCGTAGTCTCCGGTAACTTACGCTGGGAACTGAATTGGATAGCTGGCAGACCTGAATGGGTTATACTTGCTCAAAACACTCCTTAATGCGATACTTAAAGCAATGTGCTCTTATTTGGCTAAATGGCAGGCCATTGTCATATTTTTGGGATTATCCATAACCCTTTATGAATCCGGCGTCTCTGGAGCTCTTGTGTTGGTAGGGAGCCTCTCTTTTGTATGCAGTGGACGTTCTCCATCATCCGGTGCGCTTGACTGTTCTCCTCAGCACCAAGATCACTCAAATTGGATTTGAAGGCTGGGTTTTTAAGAAGGACGATTTAAGCCCCAAACGTTGAAGCATACACAATTTCAAAAGATAAACGTTCACTTCTAACAAAATTAACCTTTACTGAATGCAGTTATTTCATGCTGTAACCTCTTGTTAATTGCCTGATAGTGTTCGCTTAGAATTCTTCTCAGGTTTTATTGCTACACATTTTATATTTTGGTCTGAGTGATTTTATTACCTTTGTTCTTTTTGGATAGCTCACATCTGAATTCTAAGTGATTTTAGGTGATAGATGATCTTGTAGTTATGTATTTACTGTATAGGCAAATGAGTTGATTCTTATCCCCCTTTTTAAAGTAATCATATTTTTTGTCTAAAGGTTTATTCTTAAAATTTGGATGAAATAAAATACATTTATTCATATATATATATATATATATATATATATATATATATATATATATATATATATATATATATATATATATATATATATATATATATATATATTCAGTATGTAACATATGGGAAGTATATTTAAAAGTAGGGAAGTATGGAAGTATTATACCATTTTTAACCTTGATTTCCTCACGACTCGTTTAATCAAACTAATTTTTGATTAATATCCAGTTATTCATGTAAGTAGTCATGCATTATGCATTGTCCCACATTATCCTTTATCCAGTATTGTTCCATTACATTCGTCAGCCTGGGATATTTTGTATGGCCTTTCAGGCTTCAGAATTTTCTGAGAATGTTAAGGACACAGGAAACTGATCAAAACAATTCAGATTTGCCATAGATGCACATTGTGTAAAAATGCTTTGTACAGTTTATTTAAACATGACTTTAAAAAGCTTTCTCCTTTCTATAACCTTAAACATCCTCAGTTGTCTTTGACCCGCGTGTGTTGGCAAAGTGATTAATACAAGCATACTTTTGTTGCTTCAGTGCACGGCATGAAGCCTCAGTGGCTGTTTGTTGATGGCTAACAGTGCATGTAAATAAATAAAGCCCTATTTGCTTCTCCTACACCTTTGGCACTTCAAGCTGGCTGCTCTGTGCATTTATCACTGTCGCCTTGATCTCAATATGTCATATCATCGGTGGGTCACTGTTTATAGTCCTGCACAAATCAGCCTTATTGATTGTGTCCAGACACATTCTGATTTAATACTAAGCTGTATTTCCTCGTGTCAAGGGCTTGTTAGCGAAACAGCACTTTATGGGTTACTCAGTAATTTGAAGTCAACGTTTAAATCAGTCTATGCAATATTATGTCAAGGATTCATCCGTAAACAACAAAATAATACAGTTTTATGTTTAGAACAATGAGCGACACGGTGGCTCAGTAGTTAGCAGTGTCGCCTCACAGGAAGAAGGTCGCTGATTCGAGTCCCCGCTGGGTCAGTTGGCATTTCTGTATAGAGTTTGCATGTTCTCCCTGTGTTCATGTGGGTTTCCTCCGAGTGCTCCGGTTTCCCCCACAGTCCAAAAACATGCGCTATAGGTGAATTGAATAAACTAAATTGGCTGTAGTGTATGAGTGTGTGCATATGAGAGTGTATGCGTGTTTACCAGTACTTGGTTGCAGCTGGAAGGGCATCCACTGTATAAAATATATGCTGGATAAGTTGGTGGTTCATTCCGCTTTGGCGTCCCCTGACAAATTTAGGGACTAAGGGAAGGAAAATTAATGAACGAATGTTTAGAACATGACCCTCTGGAACAGGGTTGGTGTAGTCAACTAAATTTAAACCATAAGTCACTGCCAATGGCGTAGTGGTTAGTGCGTCGACACATGCCACTCCGGTGTTCACGGCAACACAAGTTGGATTCCGGCCTCGAGATCCTATGCTGATCCTTCCCCTCTGCTCCCCATGCTTTCCTGTCTACTCTCTACTGTCCTATGTAAATGTGAAAACCACAGAACAAAAAACTTAAGCCATAAAACTAAAATCAGATTTGTTAGTTGAAGTAGGCATTATAGGGCATATGTAGAATTCAGTAATTAGTGACCCACTGGTTTCTGAATTCCACATAGGCTTTTGTGTGAACTGCAGCCAACTTTTTACTTGTTCAGGAGTAAAATTAACTTGTAAATACCTTTGCTGGGATCCAATTAACAAACATCCAGGCACTATGCGTGTTTCGTCACAACAACAAAAGAAGCACACAACAAAAATGACAGCAGTGTTGAAAGAATCTGGTCATAGTGCTATGGATGTTGACATAAACCTTCCAGTTCACCAGCATCATGTTGACAGAGTGAGAAATCACAATGACACTGTTGTGATAATAAAGTTTGAAAATAAGTTGTATTTTATATTATAGGCTCAATAGATGTGTCGAAGTAAGTTTGTAGTTTGATTTAATCAGTTTTCTTTGAATTTTCTTTTAATTATTTTGTTTTTAAAATGGCAGCACGATGGCACAGTTGGTAGCGCTGTCACCTCGCAGCAAGAAGGTCGCTGGTTCAAGTCTCAGCTGGGTCAATTGGCATTTCTGTGTGGAGTTTGCATGTTCGCCCCATGTTGGTGTGGGTTTCCTCCGGGTGCTCCACTTTTCCCCACACTCCAAAGACATGTGGTATAGGTGAATTGGGTAAGCTAAATTGTCCATATGTGTGTGAATAAGTGTATGGCTGATTCCCAGTGATGGGTTGCAGCTGGAAGGGCATCCGCTGCGTAAAACACATTGATAAATTAGTGGTTCATTCCGCTGTGGCAATCACTGATTATTGAAGGGACTAAGCCGAAAATAAATAAATGAATGAATGTTTTTAAAATGACACAAATAGAGAAGTTTCTGCTCATGCACACATCAGAAATACACATTTAAATCAAAGCTATGTAGACAGATTTTATAAAGCTAATAGAAATTACAAAACCACACGACCAAATTATTAATACTTCATTCATTTTATTTTTCTTTGGTTTAGTCTCTTTTTCAGGGGTCATCACAGCATAATAAACCCCCAACTATTCCGGCAAAAGTTATACACAGTGGACACCCTTCTTGCTGCAACCCAGTGCTAGGAAACATCCATAGACACTCATTTACACACACTCATACACTATGCCCAATTTAGTTTATTTAATTCACATATACCACATGTCTTTGGACTGGGGGAAACAGGAGCACCCGGAGGAAAACCATGCGAACACGGGGAGAACATGCTAAACTCCATACAGAAATGCCAACTGGCCCAGCCTGGAATCGAACCAGCGATCTTCTTGTTGTGAGGTGACAGTGCTAACCACTGAGCCACTGTGCCGCCAGACTAATAACCTGATAATATATATAAAAGAGACACAAAAATAAATTGATATACCATTAATAAAAATGGTGGCAATACTTGATAATACTAAAATTACACTGTTCCAGACATTGAACCATGACACTCAATAATGTTCTCTCATTTATGCTGCCATTGACCATGGCAACAGAACTCTTTCTTTTCATATCAATGCAACTTTTAAAGCCTTTTGCCATTCTAAACATTTGTAATGCAAATGAGTGGAATTAGTATTATTATTCGCAATATTGCATCAGTGGTTGTCTTGCTGTTAGACTGATTGTTTTCATTTGTAGAAGCTTTAAGCTAATCTACCAGCAGGATGCTAAAACAACTTTCTTAAATCAATACTTCATAGAGAGTTATTTATTTTGTAAGTAGCCATGCATTAGGAGCATTTTCCCATTATCATTTGCCCATTCCATTCATCAGTCTGGGATGTTTTGAATGCTCTGTCCACTTTCCAAATTTTATGACTTTTCAAGGAGACAGAGAACTCTAACAACAGCTCAAATTTGCCATGGATGCAGCTCGTCACGTATAAGATCCCCTTGACATGAAAGATCATCCCCTAGGCTTACAACCAACTGTGTTTCTACAGGCTGTGAAACGCCCTTGACAAATTAGGGATGCGTATAGAATATTTACAGCACTTCCAGCACGTGCGCTCTCCATGGTGCTGAAATGCTGTTGGCTATTGACAGGTGAAGAAGTTGCTGTAAATTGTATCTGGTGGTAAATATGTTATGTCTAGGTAACCTGAAAAGCTATCCACTTTTTCCTATGCCTCATGATGCTTTGGGAGTAACTTTCTTTAAACTAAAATCAGGGAAGTTTTTTAAAGAACTGGGGACAATGAGGAGTCATTATTCTGCTCATACTAAAACATAATAAAACCAGCCTGATCTCATGAGAAAACACAACTATTTCACATTTTGTCGGTTTAGTGGCTAATTCTTATGAGTGCATGCAGAGTAAAAGTATCTGTTGTAAAAATTACTCAAAGTATAAGTAAAAAATAACCCTTTTAAAAGTTCTCAAGAGTAGTGAGTAGTGAGTATTATGCTGTAAAAGGTTGATGTGTTTACATGCAATTTGTGTAGGGATGTGTAAACGTAGCATTCTGTAGTGCATTTAGATCTAGTTTAAGGCCATTTGGCGATTTCAGTCATCATACAGTAAACATCCTTCATCTTCTCATTAGTGACATACAGTCTAAACAGTCTCTGGGTCATTGTATGTAAAGATTTTGGACATCTTCTTGAACACTATTAATGCTTCAAATAGTTTATAGAGTTAACTTGTTAACAAAGGTTCGGCAGCTGAACCACGCCTCACTTTGCCTCCTTAACCAAACACCTACTCCCTAAAACTTATTTAAGGCAGACCAGCCGTCTAGCACTGTTCTTCTCTTTCTCTCGAAACCACCCTCCCTCTTTCTATTTTCTTGCTTCCCATTAACAATCTTTATAACCCTCTCTTCCCTCCTAGGTTGAATCAGGGAATCCAATCACTTTACCAAAATATTACAGAGACAGAAACCTAACTCTTGAGTCTCTGGGCATCATCGTAGGATGCCTGATCAACCTACCTACCTGTTCACCGTTTATACTCTTACTTCCGTTCCCCTTCATCCCACAGTTCCCTTAATATCCCTTTCATCCCTAAAATAAAGTCTAGCTCAAAGTGTGGCGTGGTCCATGCTGGTGAAGCTGCATTTATAAAGCACCCATGTCTTCAGGTAGTTCAGTATAATGCGAATTACATTCTATGTGTGATTTGATTGAATTGTATTAATTGCAGGTCTTATTTTTATACTCAACCAATCCCCATAGATGAGAAAAAATAAAGTAGTGACTTAGGTTTAAGTAAAGAGTAGAGTAAAAGTACCGATACAGCACTAAAAGTGTACTCAGAGGAAAGTAACATTTTAAAACTGCTTAGTAAATTACAATTCCTGAGGAAAAACTACTCAATTACAGTAATTTGAGTTTTTGCAATATGTTACGTTACACCACTGGGTGTGGCACCCAACCCCACCCCCAACCCCAACTGCTCTGGGGTATACGCAAATTGTACTAAAATGTACGAATGAGATTGTATGAAGTTATGCGAATTACCCACTAAATCAAAAAGTTATGAATTGCAGTGAGATAGCATTGACTAAAACATACTAAAATTAACAAATTGGTGTTTTAATAGACAAGAAATAACTTCAAAAACTTAAAAAAAAGTTTATCTGCTGCAAAATCACAGGTATGGATGATTTTACTGTATCATTTGGAAATAATATTAAAAATAATCCAGAATAACAAAACAGTAAACTTGAAAGACACATATACTTGTGATTTCTCTATATATTTGTAGCACAACCTTATTATTCAAGATGATTTGTCTCAGTTATTTTGAAAGAAAGTTCCACGCAACTCCACGAAAGGTCAACGCAAAAATTGAAACACCGTTTTCACTAGAGCTGTGTGATTAATCGAAATCGAATCACAATTGCAGTTTGATCATTGTGATTAGCTAATCGCAAGAGGCTGCGATATGAAATATATATTATCTAATTTCCCCCACCTAGAGCAAATGCGTGACTGCCGTCTCTGTGTGACAGCCTTAATAGCCAATTGAGAGAGCACACTTTCGTTCTGCCCGATCAGAATAGCGCAACTAAACTATGCGGAACACCCACAGTAAAAAAAACAAACAAACCGAAAAGCGCAGACAAGTAAGATGATGGCGTCTGCCGCTTCAGAAGCATTAACAGACTAGTTAATATCAAAGAAAATCAGCATGTCGGTAATATCGGAATATCTTGGTTTCAAAGTCACAGACACCAAACAAAAACAGGTCGTTTGTAAGAGCTTTCGCAGAATTGTTGCCACCGCATGAGGAAATACAACAACCAGCACCAAAAAATGCACCACAGGGGTCTAGACACTCAATCTAGTAGCAAACAACAGCAAACTACAGTTTCAGAGTTGTTTGCAGCTATTACACTATATGGAAAACATCACGAAGGCACCAAGAGATAACTAACACCATAACGCTCACTACCTCGCTAAAGACACAATACCTTCAGTGACCAAAGAGAGATTTAAATAATTCATCTAAATGCTGGATAGGAGAAATACACTTCTGCCTCACATATTTTTGCCATGTTGCAGTACCACTTTTTTTGTTTGTATAATAAGCTACACTATCTCCCTAATTTGAGTTGAACTTGTTTACAGAAAGGTAAGGTCATTTGTGTTTAAAGTTTGCTCTAGAGAGAAATGAGGGTTTAATTTCAGAATATTTAAAAACAAATAAATGTTGGAGTTAATATCTTTTTTTTAACTAACACTCACTTTAGCAGTAAGAAGCTATGATACAGATTATTGAGCTGAAGCTTTACTACAAAATGAAAGCGCAAATCAAATCGAAATCGCAATATCTGCAAAAAAAAATTACAATTAGATATTTTCCTCAAATCGCACAGCCCTAGTAGTCATATGCAGAAAAATGTGAATAATATATATATTTTTGACACATGGTATGAATTTCCATCCTCTTCATCTTTCCGTCATTTAATAATGAAGTTTAGAAGAACCGCTTTCATTCAGAGTGATATTTTAATAACGCACATTCTCTTTCATCTAACAGGAGCTATATTCGAGCAGAACGCCATACGGGACGATGAGGTTTTTCAACTCGCCATTTCAGACCTGAGTCTGAACGACGACATCCTCCAGAGCGAGAGGATTACCCATTCTATCAAGCTCATCGAGCCCAACAACCCCTTCCAGGCGGTACAGGAAGGTGAGTGAGTGACTGAGATCTCTCAGCAATCGATTAACCACGCTGTCCTTCTTTATCTTTCTCTCCAATCCATTTGCTTGAGATGTTTCCCAATACCGTCAGACCTTCTCATGAGGCTTTGACATCAACAAACACTGTAGATATAGCTGCAGGTGCGGGATTTCCATTTCTGTGGAGTCTATCGCCAGGGCTTTAAAGTGCTGATTTCCCTGCTCTGTGTCTTTAGTTCGTTTAGAATCTTTTTCCTTGCCTTTCAGTCAAACTGAAGGCTAATACAGGCACCTCTTGGAATGGGAATCCAGTGGAGGAAAACTTGTGTGGGAATGTGCTGAGGACATATGTGCTAACATGCTGAGGGTGTTTGTGTCACACTGGCAAGCTGGATCAGCAGACATTGATGTATGAATGTAGCAGAACTTGATTTATGTTATCAAGCGTGAAGGCCAGCTGTCATCATCTGTCCAGCTCAGACATTTTCATTCGATTCCTCGTTCAAGCAATCCTCGGTTTGATCGCAGCTACCGGAGATGAATTTTATAAACAGCTATTATCGGGACTAACTTCTGTCATTCACTCATACATAGGAATAATGGTACCGCACAAAAGCTGCCACTTTTAAAACGGTTTGTACCTGTGAGGTTCCATATTTGTATCTTAAAGGTGCATATTAGTGTTTATCTTTGGGCCTACATGTATAAAAGTGTCGCTTTTGAAAAGATGACAGCTTTTGTAGCTTTATTTTTGAAAAGTATTGGTCTAGGGGCTGGCTTCATGAAAATAAATTCCTGACATATAGTTTTCTAACTTTGGTGGAGGTTCTGGAAGAATTGCTGATGGTGGAATTGCTCAAATCATTCATGGACATTGAGTTATAATAATAGTAATAATAATAAGTACACACACTATTTTTGGTGCAACATGTTTAACGGAATTCAGCACTTGGCATAATGTGTTTTTAATGGACCATTTATTTTATGAAGTGTGTGTGTGTTTGTTAGTACACTGCCACAGTACACTGTAAAAAATGCTGGGTTCCACATATTTCATTCATGTTGTCCCAACAACAGTGGCACAGTGGGTAGCATGTTCGCCTCCCAGCAAGTAGGTTGCTGGTTCGAACCTCGGCAGGGTCAGTTGGCATTTCAGTGTAGAGTTTGCATGTTCTCCCCGTGTTCATGTGGGTTTCCTCTGGTTTCCCCCACAAGCCCAGGTACATGCACTATAGGTGAATTGGGTAAGCCACATTGTCCATAGTGTATGTGTGTGAAAGAGTGTGTATGGATGTTTTCCCACTGATGGGCTGCAGCTGGAAGGGCATCCACTCCATAAAACATATGCTGGATAAGTTGGCAGTTCATTCTGCTGTGGCGACCCCAGAATAATAAAGGGACGAAGCCGAAAAGAAAATGAATGAATGAACATAAAATAATTCATTTGCCCCCTCAAAAAAAGAATTATGTTGTTTCAACTTATTTTAAATAAGCACAAAATAATACACAAAAAAAACATAATAATAACAAATGTAATATTGTAATATAATTGATAATAAATGTAAAATTTATGCTATTATGATGATCATTGTTTACATGACAATTGTTCTTTACACTTCAGAGTACTTGTGTACACGTGCAAATATAGTAGGGCTGAACATTTTTGGAAAAATCTGATATTGCGATATATTTGTTCTACGATATATATTGAAATATGAATACAGTTTCACAAGAATTTGAATAGCTCTGTTTGATAGTTTCCTGGGGAGTCTAGCAGTAATCAGGTACATAAATTGAATAATCACCTTTTCTAACTTAGTTTTGTCTCATTTCTAGTCCAAATATCTACAAATTCTTAAGTAAAAATATTGTTTTGTTTTTATTATCTGAAGAAATAAGTTAAAATTCAGAGTTTTTCCTTGAAACAAAAAAATTATTTGTCAGTGGCATAAGTGAAATGATCTGGCTTTCGCTTTGAAAAGTTGATACTTGCACTAGAAACAGGACAAAAATTCTAAAGAAATCTTTTTTTTTTCATAAATCATATAAATTCTGTATAAATACACTGATTAAATACAATTCTGTTCAACTATAATTCAGACTCAACGTTGCGTTATGACCATTGCGGATGCACACATTACAATATTGCTAAAACGATATACGGTGCAGCCCTAATATATAGAGTTATGCTGTAGTGGGTAACATTTTGAAATAATAATAAGATTTAAGAATGAAGGAAAGTCACAGTTTTCTCAAGATGGAGTTAAATAACTTGGTTTTGTAAAGAAAAGAACATTCAGAAACTCAAGTTATCTTGTCTTAACCTTTTAACTGCCGCTCTACCAAATGGTTGAGCATATTTTGACTGTTTTAAATAATGACTGTTAAAGTCATTTAAAGAGTGACTGTTTTAAATAATGGTTTACACACACAGCATCGTTGGTTTACAAAAAGACTACACTTTATTGTAAAAAACAACAAGAAAACATGTTAAATGAGAATCTTTTAAATATTTTATGCCATACTTCAAAATATAAAGATGATTTTATTTTTCAAAAATGTTTTATTTTGATTATATTTGTAAATAAATTGGTTGTATACTATATATTTTTATATTTTTCATAGTATATGTATTCATTTTGGTACTTTTACCATAAACTGACATATCAACCATTTGATAGAGGTTGATATTTCAGAAGTTATGGGATGTGTTGGAAAAAAAAGCACTGAGTATGTTAACTAGCGACATTAGGAGTTAAGAAATGCAATCCAAACATAGTTTTTTTTTCTGGTAGGGGCAGTTAAAGGGTTAAGGATATTGCTCTTTTAATATAATTTAGCAGCTATTGTAATTTTTTTACATTTATTTTAGCTTTTTTAGCTATTTGTTAATATATTTTTAGTAAATATTTAGCAATTAATGTTTTTATTCTATTTGTTTAAATCATTTTGTTCAATTTGTTAAGTATATCAATATAGTTTTTAAAGCTTTGATGTAAACAACAGTAAATGTTTCCTTGCAACCAGGTCAAATATAATATGATCATATTAAGTATATTAAGAAAACACACATTTCATTTTTTTTGAGAACGTGAAATATATTTAAGTGCCAAAACTTTTTATATAGTATGTTTGGGTGAATCTGGCCCCACGGTATTTAGAAGCTGACAGTGAGAATGATTGCGCATCCTGAGGACACTGAGTATTGCACTTCTCTCTGGTTTCCAGGGGCTCTGAGATCGATTAGCCTCCCTGGTTTTGAGTGACAGTTGAGTGGTGATGACCTTTCACTTTGCTCTTTAGCTCACATTCACCCTACTGAGAAGAAACTCTCACCTGTCAAATATACACACGCGCGCACACACACATACCACAAACAACCACTTAATCTCCTCTATCAGTAACGCACATACACTTTTGGCATGACATAGTCCCAGCCTTTTACCTACCAGTCAATAAAATGATTTAAGATCCTGTCCGTGGAGAGATGACACGCAGTGTGAGTCTGTGGCTCAGGTGAGAGTGTGTAATGCGAGGACCCAGCTGTGTGTTTATCTCACCTGCATGGTCTAATTACTCATTACAGCTGTGCGACTGCATCACACACACACACACACACACACACACACACTCTGCCAGTCAGTGTGTGGGTTTTATTTTTCATTTATTGGCTTATTTGAATATGGAGAGTAGAATGTTTGGACTCTCAGTAGTGATTATTAAACCACACTGAACTGAGCTAAACTGAACTGAACTTAAACACTACAAACTTAACTACACTGTTCCTATTTACTGTGACCTTTTATGTGAAGCTGCTTTGACACAATCTACATTGTATAAGCGCTATACAAATAAAGGTGAATTGAATTGAATTGAATAAACAATATGAACAAAAATGCTGAACAATATGTCTCATACACTTGTATGTGTTGTATGTAAGTTTTTGACTCTTCTAAAGTATAAAAATACCGTAATATGTTTGCAGATATTTAAGAAACATGCTAAGTGAACACTCTTGGTTATCTGGAAAACAATGCTGAAGTCAGATAATCTGCTTTGAAAATGTGAATTACGTGCCGTGTCTTTGTTTTGGTTATTTTAACTCGCCCAATGCCAGTTCAGCCAATTATATTTCAGCAACCTGGGTTGCCTTGCTGGAAAACTGCATATTTTATTCCAACCCAGGCTCATTCTGAAACGTAGTCCCATGGACGTTTCTGGAAACCGCTAAATACGTCCCGGGAGGTACGTGTTTTTGCAGTTTTTGTTTACGCGAATCCACGAGAGGCTGCTGTGTGAGCTTTTTCAAATCTCAAATTTCTCTCGCGAGTGCCGTTCACGCCTGCTGTTCTCACGTAAACCCACCAGAAGCCGCTGTCGACCGAGCGTCTGTCTGACTGGCTGAATGGCTGGATGACTCACTAGCCGGCCGACCAATCGACTGACCCACCCTCCTCCTTCCCTAAACCCAACCAATTTTATTGATTGACCCGCCCACCCACTTACTTCCCTAAACCCAACCAACGATTTACAAAAGCCGTCCAGAAAAAGAAAAGCCCTCGTCTGATTTTTACCACATTTTCGGATTTTACCACATTCTCACCCTGTTATTCACTTGTTCATTTTATTTTTTGGATTCTGTTTTTGTCTTACCTGATTTCTGGAATAAAATATATTTAATAATAATAATATATGTATGTGTATATATATATATATATATATATATATATATATATATATATATATATATATATATATATATATGTATGTATTATATATATATATGTATTATATGTATATATATATGTATATAGTATATATAATATATATAATATATTATAATATATATTAAATAATTGTAGTTTTCAAGTAGCATATCAGCATATTGTACTGATTTCTGAAGGGTCATGTGCAGGCTCAAGTGTAGAAAATGACTTAACAGATGTATATTGCTACATCATTAGCATAGAGTTGACATTCAACATCTGGACTACACTTGGCAAATCATTCATTAACAATTTAAAGAGCAGCGGACTTAGTACTGAACCTTGAGATGTAAACCCTTTTTGTAAATTATAAACAATTACTTTAACTTCTCAAATTTCAAACAGTGCTCCATTGACTGTGTACTAAAGTCATTAATTGAGGTACAAGAAAAGTAAGATTAACTTTTATTGATCAATGATAATGTGAGAGAGAATCCTCTGTTACTGCATGACAATTAACCAGTTTTTCTTTTTTATAAAAAGACAATAATGCAAAAAAAAGCAGATTCATTCATTCATTTTCTTTACGGCTTAGTCCCTTTATTAATCCGGGGTCGCCACAGCGGGATGAACCACCAACTTATCCAGCACATGTTTTACACAGCAGATGCCCTTCCAGCCGCAACCCATCACTGGGAAACACCCATACACACTTATTCACACAAATACACTATGGACATTTTAGCCTACCCAGTTCACCTATACCACATAAACATGGGGAGAACATGCAAACTCCACATAGAAACGCCAACTGACACAGCCGAGGCTCAAACCAGCGACCTTCTTGCTGTGAGGCAAACGTGCTACCCTCTGTGCCACCATGTCACCCAAGATAGCAGATTCCCAGCTAATATTCAAGAGGCCAATGTATCCTTGTTGTGTCCTACTCTTGTTTTTTTTTTGGGAAAAGTGCTGAAATGGAGATATCACCTGAAAGGGAAATCGCTTAAAGTGTCATGCGCTGTGTGAAAATAACTTTTAGCGTCACATTGAGAGTACTATGAGCTTCTCTTTATCACGTGCCTTTAAATTTCTGACCTCTTGCTTTTTCTGCTTTTCTAAAGTCTAGATTTTGGTCTTTTTAGCTAGAGGAAATAGAAGCGGTCATCCTGGATGCTGTCAGATCTTTCTTTGCTTGAAAGTTTTCTTGTAAAGATCATAGATTTCTGCTTAATTCTTTGCTCTTTCTCCTTCTCTTTCATCTTGTCTATGATGGCCTCTTTTATAAGTTAATAAGGTCTCTTTTCATCCTCTGGATGAGTTGGAGGTTGCTTGTCAAACCACCCTTTATTTTATAACATCAGTTTGTGTTGGAGGAATCTGGTAAATTTAACATGTTGGAAAAACATACACTTCCGAAAATATCTTTGGGGTTGATGGTTGTCATATTGGGATTGTGATGGTAAGTAATGCTACAGTCGATACACGTTGGCTAAACGTCGTGGGTCATGGGTTTTTTCTCACTTTGTCTGGTTCTAGTAAAATGCAGCATTCAGTGAGAAGGGCTTTTAGTACAGTCTTTGGCAAATTGCGCTCACTTGTCGTGGCAGTTGCTTAGAGCAGCTTTGTTCATGTCTGTAATTCCAAGCTTTTAGACAGGCAGTTTTTTACCGCTTCAGACTTTTAAGGTTTTCTTCAGATACCTTTTTAAAATAAATATATAAAAGACTTCCACTTGACTGTGTGCCTTTGAGATGATGTGAGATATGAATAAATGTACCTACAATTATATTATTTAGATAAGTTTTACATTTTACTGTATGCACATTTTCTTTCAATTTCCCAGATATTGTGATACTTTTACTGAAAAGCAAAACAGTTACCAACTCAAAGAGTAAATCTGATTTGTGAGGTGATTTTTAAATAATAATGAAAAATTGATGTGACTCATGAAATTGCACTTGACAAAACATTGAAATTCTGAGTGGAAAAAAGAGTTAATACTCACAATTGTTAAATGTACAGTAAAGCTTCAATTTTAAGAAATAAATTGACAATAGTGATGACTGAAATTGCAATATTAAAAAGTTATGAAGAATAAAGTTAAAATTTAAAGTAAAACAATTACAAATGTTATTAAATACATAGCAAATGCATAATTTTGAGAAGTTTGCAGTTGTGAGAAATAGCTGCAGTCCATAAGTCACAGTTATATTACACTGTTACACTGTGGTCATAAAGGGATGGACATGGTCAGCAGCAATACTCGGGTAGGCTGTGGTGTTGATACGATGCTCCATTGGTACTAATGGGCCCACAGTGTGCCAAGAAAATATTTATATATGGCCGTGAGTGTATACAGTATACAGTATGTATACATTATAAAATCAAAATTTAGAGAAAAGAAAATTGTAGTTGCATTGAATAAGATAACAGTTTCAATAAATTCTTCTTTGTTAGAAATACAGTACATTTTGAAAAATAAAGTTGCAGCTGTATAGAAATAGTTGCTATTTGCAAGTCACAATTGTTAATTATTCTGTAACATAGGGAGGAAAAAAAGTCACAATTATTAAATATACAACAATATCACAGTTTAAAAAAATGTGACAAGAATGGGTTTTCATCAACCCTGCACTCACGTGCACATCATGTCTTTCATATTCACACAGATACATTCATCTGACACCTACAAGATTCTTTGGTCCCTGAACTGTTGGAGATAAGTTTCTAGGCAGCTCTACAAGAAGGGTGCATGGCTCCCAGTTCTCTCTCTCACTCACGTTCTTGTGCTTTCAGCGGCTCTTATCTAAAGCTGAGTCAGGAGGTGGTCTTAGTTGGCAATTCACATTCTGATGTGCCCTTTCAAAATGGCAGCTTGTCTACTCTGGGTCCCCAGCGCAGCTACGCCCAGTGTCTCATATTAATGAGATCCAATATGGCCACTGTCAGGATCCGAGTTTCATTTTTAATGTACCCTGCACCTCAAATCACTGGACATCACTTTCATATCAGATATCAAATGTCTGGAGTCTCAAAGGGGAAACAATATATCCTCAATGACAACATTAATTATGAGCCCTAATAATCAGTGCTGCCTGTAATAATCTAATTGCCTGTACTTCTACTGAGAGAGAGAGCGTGAATCTTTGCTGTGGCATCAAGTAACCTTGCATAGTGACTTTTCAGGAGACACTGAAATCTTTAGTGTTTAACACTTATTTAACAACCTACTTTAAAAGGTCTACTGTGTTTCAGTTTTTCTACTTTTATCTGAAGCAACTTCAGTATTTATAAATTTTTTTGTTTCTCCTGGGAAATTCCCTCTAGAGAAATCTTGGGCAAAGTGCATTGCGGTTTTCAAGCTGTGGCCCACAAACCCCAAGGGCCTGAATGATCTCAATGGAAAATGTGGGAAACAAGCAAATAAAAGATTTCATTAGATTATTGTAACAGAAATGATAACTAAATAAGTCTACATAAAGTTTTATTGATAATTCAGAGACAGTTTATTTAGAGTAGGAACTTTTAGTCTGGGTGGTTTGTATTGCTTTGAAGATGCCTAAATATGGATTTTGGTCTGTCAGATATGCTCTGTTGTTTTCATAAGTCATAGTTATTTAGTATATATTTATATACATCATAAATTCAGCATTCAGAGAAACAATTTTCTTGCTGTATTGAATAAGGTAACCATTTCAATAAATTCTTTCCTGTTATTCATTTATTCATTTTCTTTTCGGCTTAGTCCCTTTTTTAATCAGGAGTCATCACAGTGGAATGAACCGCCAAACTTATCTAGCATATGTTTTACGCAGCGGATGCCCTTCCAGCCACAATCCAACACTGGGAAACACCCATACACGTGTTTCGTAGGTTGTAGGTTGCTAGGCGACCATCAACCCTTTTCTCAGAGGATGACAAGCCGACAAAACTGTAACTCTGATAACGTACAAGTTTTATTTATGCAGAAAATTACAAAGCACTGCAGTGTTTGGGTGTTCTGTGTTTGTCTAAGATAATTAGTCTTACCGAAATGTGTTTATTCCATACAAGCTGAAGCTGATTGGTCAATTCTTGTCAGGTGACTTGTGGTGCGCTCATGGAATTCAATCAACTGGAGCGTCCTGAAAGCCCGAGCTCGTCACGCCGCTTGTGCACGCAAGCTGCACACCTCCATTGGAATTAACAAACTTGCGCGAACTCTAGAAAAGACGTGATGTGCTAAAGGCCCCTTAAAGATCGCCGTCATTTGCGGTCTCCAGCAGTTGATCTTTATGCACAGACATGCTGGATTCACCTGATTTGTTGACAAAGGGGTCCTTGGCAGTTTGTGGGTCTTTCACTGGGCCTTTTCCCCTTAGCAAAGAAACTTTCCAAAGACATATTATTTTACTCATTTTGCTGCTTGTGGGTTACATTTGGGTGCTCAGGTGACAGAGATATGACCAATACGGTCATTTAAAAAGAAAAAAAAAAAAAGAAAAAGATTGTTCAGACAATAAATAAAACAGAAATAATGAATGATTTATTGTGTGGCCCGGTACCAATTGATCTATGTACCTGTACCGGTTTGCTGCCCGGTGGTTGAGAACCACTGCTCTAATCCACACATATGTAGGGGTCATCAGGACATCCGACCCAAGTGTCACATTGTTACAGCTGGAGGATGTTTAACATTCTATCAAATAGAAGTGCAAGAGTACTGGACAAAATCATGCAAATGCAATGTAATGTTCAATGTAAAGAATTAAATAGTCCTAAAATCACATTAGAGATATTGTGTACCCGGTTGGCTCTGTTACAATAGATGCCCTGGGAATAATTTAAGAAAGGTCATCACGGGAACACATAAAGGAGTGAGTATTAAACACCTGCTTTTCCCACAGCCAAAATGCACAAGAGGACAAAGCTCAGGCCTCTTGTGGTGTTCAGCACCATGAGCCCTGTGTAAACAGCATGCTTGATTAAAGGACGAATATAGATAGAACCTTGTTTAATTAGAGCAAGCTCTGGAGACCGAACGCTTGGTGAGATCCTCTCTGGGCCCTAGAGCCTCTCCTATCATTGTCGAGTGACCAGGTTACTGGCCATGAACTGCAATGAATAGAAAACAACCGTCAGATAATTAGCTGCCTGGAGAAAAGAGCTGCCTTCATCTCCCTCCCCTTCCCTCCCCTTCTGTCTCTCTCTTTCTCTCTCTCACTCTCTCTCTCTCACTCATTCTGTCTTTAACAAGTACAGTATCCTGATATGCTTTCATTAAGCTGATTTGCATTGCATGGTTATTAAGCTAAAAGGATTATAATTGTCTGTGCAGTGGTGTGGTCTGAGTAAGGGGAGGTAGAGCTTGCGGTTCAAGTCACATGTGATTTATCAGACGTTCTTTGGGAACAGCTGGGATAGTTAATGGTCAGAGAGTTGAGCTGCTGTTGTAGACCGGATGGAGAACACTCCATTCAGCAGGATGAGAGAGATTGTCCTTCAATTGGCCTTGTGTGCGCATATGTGGATATATGGGATATATACGCAAAAGTAATCTAGTAAATATTGCATTAGAGGGCGTCACAGTGATGCAGTTGGTAGCACAATTGCCTCACAGCAAGAAGGTCGCTGGTTCGAGCCTCGTGGCATTTCTGTGTAGAGTTTGCATGTTCTTCCCGTGTTCATGTGGGTTTCCTCTGGGTGCTCCGGTTTCCTCCACAAGTCCAATGACATGTGCTAGGTGAATTGGGTTAACTAAATTGTCCGTGGTGTATGTGTGTGAATAAGTGTGTATGGATGTTTCCCAGTGATGGGTTGTAGCTGGAAGGGCATCCGCTGCGTAAAACATATGCTGGATAAGTTGGAGGTTCATTCCGCTGTGGCGACCCCAGATTAATAAAGGAACTAAGCTGAAAAGAAAATGAATGAATGAATGAATGAATATTGGATTAGGTTCAGGTGGTCTTTGAACCAACACAAAGCTGTTTGGTCTGAAAGTGATTTGCACCTGAAGTGGGGCCTCATACATCACTCCACTATTGACTATAGATCTCTTTTACTATTGCCTAGAGGCAATGGATCTTTTTTGACCCTGAATTTTATTCAATATTTGCTAATGTGACAAGTGAAAGTAGAGTTTCAATGCTTTAGTTGTAATTAAATGTGGATATAATAAAGAAACTATAGCCAATGTGGCAAATTTATTTTATATATATATATATATATATATATATATATATATATATATATATATATATATATATATATATATATATATATATATATATATACACAGTTGAAGTCAGAATTATTAACCCCCCTTTGAATTTTCCTTTTCTTTTTTAAGTATTTCCCAAATTATGTTGAACAGAGCAAAGAAATTTTCACAGTGTGTCTGATAATATTTTTTCTTCTGGAGAAAATTTTATTTGTTTTATTTCGGCTTGAATTAAAGCAGCTTTTAATTTTTTAAAAGCTATTTTAAGGTAAAAATTACCTTAAGCTGTTTTTTTTTTCGATAGTCTACAGCAGTGTAACTAGGCAGGTTAGGGTAATTAGGCAAGTTATTGTATGACAATGGTTTGTTCTGTAGACCAGTGTTTCCCAACCCTGTTCCTTGAGGCACACCAACAGTCCACATTTTCAACCTCTCCCTAATCAAACACACCTGAATCATCTTATCATAACATCAGAAGAGACTCCAAAACCTGAAGTTAATGGTCAGATAATGGAGACATCCAAAATATGTACTGTTGGTGTGCCTCAAGGAACAGGGTTGGG
>NC_079451.1:26264460-26384460 GCF_903798145.1 Danio aesculapii | reverse complement strand
GTGAATTATTTGAAAGTATGAATGAGTGACTTTTTAATCATTAAAATTTAAGAAATTAAAATTTATTCAATACAATTATATCCAAAGTAATGAATGAATCCCAGTTATACATCGCATCTCTTTTATTTATTTCTCAGTTCTTCTTGGTATATTATGGTCTGTATGTGTAATAAATCTGTCTATTTGAGCTGAATCTGCTATTAAGAATGAGGTAGGGCTTATTATTGTGACAGATGCAGGTTATTGGCTACCACAGTGAAGACATATGACATGTATTATTGGAACAGATGTTAAAGCCTCTGTCATCCTGTCACTCATAGAGGATTTCAGGGTCAAACACTGGCCAGACAGAAGCCATGGATGATTTCTGGGTCAGAGTTGCTTCTTTCCTGGATGTTAGTGCAATGGCCTGCCGAATCCATCACAGCGGAGGAATGGATCTAGTGGGATATTGGGATTATGATGAATGGACCTAAAGTTAAAGATAGATGCATCAGAGCTTTCATCTTCAAGTGCACTGCTGTGTTGTAGAGAAGTGCTGTCATTGCTTCTGAACAGAGAATATAAGCAGTTTCCTTTTGTCATTTCTGCTCTGGCTCAGGAACTGTCTTATATTCTACTAATGTGGTGACTCACAGACAGGATAATACCCACAAAGCTGAAAGGAGTTTTTGTTCATGGACTGATATAAAGAAACTGAAGAATAATAGAGATTAATGTGCATGTTCTGTATTATGTGAATATTCAGTAATAGAATGTTTGAATATTAATTGAAGTGTTTTCAAAGCTGCACTTTGATATTGATATTTCTCAGAGATTGTGTTTTAGAAAACCTTAGAAATCATTTCTGTCATTGCGCCTAATATGTTTACCTTGTTAGTTTATTTATTTATTCATTTATTTATTTATTTATTTATTTGTTTGTTTGTTTGTTTGTTTAATGGAATTAATGGAATGCATTACAAAATTCATTCATCATGTTTTGTTTTTTTTCCCAAAGGACCTGTTGACATGGAATTGATCATTCTGCTGTGGCGACCCCTAGTTAATAAAGAGACTAAGCTAAAAAGAAAATGAATGAATGAATAACAATTAAATGACACAAGGTGATATGTACTGAACTATTGAGACATATTTAATACTTTACATAAAAGTCTTTTTTGGTGATAGCAGCGTAAAGACGCCTCTCATATGGAGAATAAAGTTACATGCATTGCTCAGGTGTGATTTTTATTACAGTCTTCAACAGAGTGTAAAAGTCTTGATAGTTTTGTGGGTCTAGTCTATAAAATCTGATCTTTAATTTGTATTTTCTATTGAATTCAAGTCAGGTGATTGGCTGTACCATTCTACAGCTTGATTTTCTTTCTCTGAAAGCATTTGAGAGTTTCCTTGGTTGTATTTTAGATCATTGATTTCATCTTCATCATCCTGAAAATGTAGATGTTGGACTGAAGCAGCTAATATTAATTTATGACGAAGGGCAGAGGGTTGCTGAATAACTTCTGAGAGATTTCAGTTGCTGTCTGGACTTTCACTGTCTTTCTACACCTCCCTTCATGTGTTCAATATTTTTTCCTGTCTTTTTTATTACACATAGCTTAATTAATAAACTAATTAGATTTGTTTTCTTTTCATTTATGATTTTCTTTGGATGTTATTAACATCTGTTGAAAATTTCAAGTCAACAGTGTTACGACCCTGGTCTAGGAACAAGGCCGCAACATAAAAGATCACCAGACAAAAAAAAAATTACATTTATGACCCTTTGGTGTCGGGTCTCTTTATTTGTCTTTTTTTTTTTTTTTGTCTTTTTCTTTTTTTATCACCCACAAACATGAAGCCAACTATCTTTGAGTGGACCCACAGAAAAGTCATTAGGGCGGAGGCTGCAGATGTAAAAAGAGGGAGAGAGAGAGAAACAGAAACAGACACACACACACCTGCCAAAGCAACAACAGTACCTTTAGAAGTATAGTATGTTTACGGAGAAACATAGTGTTGAATATAGTACTTATTTCCCCTCACTGTATGTGTGTTTCTAATTGGTCTGTCAATTTGGTCAAGTTTTTCATAGTTTAAACTGTATATGTGATTTTAAAATTTAAAATGTCAAATAATAGATTAATTTAGATTAAAAAAATTATTTAAAGAATAACAAATGTTTGAAAACCAGCGTTAATCCACCAAATGTTGATTTCTTGATTCTTAAAGAAAAGTTAAAAGACAAAGTATTGTGCTGTTTAGTCTTCAAGGCCATTAGAAATTAAATAAAAGTTTTGTTTCTGTTGTTCTTTTCTGTTTTATTGTGTTTTCTGTGGTGATATTGGCTCTAATCAACAGCCTATGAGTCATATTGACAAAGAGAAGATCTATCTCCTAGTGTGTATGCTTGTGTGTATGTGTGTTTGCACGCCTGTGTGTGTTCAATTTAGTTTCAAAAGAGAAGGTGAAAAATGTGACAGCTGTTTCCTAGGCGACCACAGCACATGATTACATGATCATTTTCACCCGGGCATGTGACAAAAAGCACAAACTGCCAAACCTTTGAGATGAATTTTGAAAGAGCTTCTGATTTCTGTCTAACATTGACAAAAGAGTGTTTGTGTACATTTGAGGTCATGCCAGGCTTTCAGCAACGGCCCTGTTCTTCCTGTGAACACTTTTTTTTGTCCTCTTCCTTTTTTTTGCAATCATGTCTGCCATCTCAAACTTGATCAAAGCTCAATCACAGTCTCTCTCTCTTTCTTTTTCGCAGCTGGCAACATGGGACTCTGATCGTGGGCTGAACGGCAGTCTGAGGGAGAACCGGGCTGATCACGGCATGCAAGGAATTACTCTGAAAGTGGTGACCTTACTGGTGCGTATTTCAATAAATCTGATTCAGCTCCCCGTAGGTTCAATCAAAGTATTACTAATGTCAGGTTACTGGAATGAAAAAGGATGATTTAGAAGTACATGCTCTTTGAATAACAACTCTTGTCAAGCAATCATTTCCCCTCCCCCGTTTTTTGATTGAATAATGTTGTTTAACCCACTAACCCCATTTATAAGCTTAGGGATTTTATTCTCTTCTAACCAGTTCCTGCAGGTAATGATTGGATGGCTGGCATGTAGCTATAGAGAAAAAAGTATTGTTCCACAATCATGTCCTATGAAATAAAAAGATACTTTGTAGTGTCATCAGTTCCTAAAACAGTCTAAAGCCTGATTTATACTGTTGCATGGCGCTGACTGCGCGCGTACCTCATGAAACGGATGAGGCTTTTATACTTGATGCATTCGCCATTGTGATATTGTTTAAAACGTCAGGGGGCAGTCAAAAAAAACCACCGTAAAATCAGACGGATAACCATAGAAGTAGGAAGTTTCCCCAACTACGTCATATCATTAATATTGTTCAAGATTTTAAAGCTAATTATTTTTATTAGTTACTTTAAAGATTATAAAGATTTTTTATAACCATTCAAGATTTTTTAAATCAAACTTTGGCGCATCACTTGCTTTTGTTCATATCTCGGACTGTTCTACATATATAAAGTTTATTAAAATATTAATGGCAACAGAACATAGGTTTCTCTACAAATATGTTTTATTATAGAAAGAATAAATCATTATCACCAATAAAGTCCAAAAAACAGGGCATCAGTATGTTGTAAACTGAAAGGTTCAAATATTCTTTTTCAGTTTTCAAATAAATCATTTGTTCCATAATTATAGTTTTGTAACTATTAAATTGTTTTAAATTCAAAATGAATGGTGAAAAAACATATCTCCGTAATTAAATAATCTGTTTTGGCTTTAACAAATCTATCCCTCAGGTTCCAAACTTTTACAAAAAAGTTCCTCCTTTCCCACTGCTGTTGAAATTTCTAGTCAAGAATTATTGTACATTTGGTTATCCCTATGATCACACATGGACAAATCATAAAGATGTCTGTACAGTCGTGCCTGTTTCAGACAAAATCTCTTCAAAATTAATCACTATTCAATTCAAATGAGACGTGGCGCCATGCGAACTGTTTGCTCGAGTCACAAAAAATTTCATACGCTCGAAATCATATCACATGCACCCAAAGCGAACTGCCGCAAACACCACGATGATGTTACATTCGCCGAGTGCACTCAAGCAAACTAGCCGACGAGTCGGGTATAAACCAGGCATTAAAATCATGGCTAGGACTGGCTAAAAATAGTGATTAATTCTAAAATTATTTAAATTGTATTTCAGTTGATTTGAATGTTATTACTCGATCGAATGGGCGTTTTCAGTAGTCTGCTGATAGATATGGGACAGTAGCGGTACTAGTAGGCTCAGAAGGCTGTTATCATCTATCAACATGGTCAATCAGCTATAGATCAGATATGGCTGTGGCCGAAAGTTAACAAGAATTATTTATACTATTTATTAAATTTCCCATTAACTGTATTTTATAAATGTCTACTCCTACCCCAAACCCAACGGTCACACTAATGTAAAAAACTGATCTGGAGTCCTCTCTATACTTGGTATAGCTGATTATCCATGTGGATGGATGATAACAGCCTTCTGACCCTACCAGTAGGTTTTAGAAAGCCCCTACTGGCCCATATCTATCAGCTGATAACCACTGATAATGCCCATTCAATCGAGTGATAACATTCGAATCGGGCGTGTATTTTAATTGTAAAAATCATGACCTTTTTTACTGCTTTTTGACCCACAACATTATACAAAAAATTGAGTACAATAACATGAGCATGTGTAGCACATTTGACTTAGACAAATTACTCTTTTAAAATAGACTTTTTTTAATAGATACAAAAACATAAAACTCAAGTATAAAAATGATATGAATTTTAATTTATTGTTCTGAACTTTTCTTTTATTGTTCAAACGTGTAAGAAATTTAATGAAAATAGATTCGAAATCCAAAAGAACAATGAATTGTGTTGCTAAATTATATTATGGATCACAGTCACATTCATTATTTATGGTTGTCATAAGCAGTTTATGTTTCCAGATGGTTGCGCTGTGTATTTTTTGTCTTTTTTTCTCATCAGACATCAGTACTTTAGTCATGCACGCTCTTGATGCTTTTTTGCCAAGGATTCCTTTGGGCTTTGCTCTTTATTTATTCTCCAGTCTATCTCTATGGTGCTCTCTCACAACACAATTACAGTTCACTAGCTTGAGCCTCAGATATTTCATCCGTCTGCGTTTGAGTGCACAGGGCCTGTTTCAAGAAAACAGTCAATCTTGTTTGGTGGTGATATGCCTTACTGCAAATCGCCCAGATGAATTTAGAGAGGTAATTTCTGTCTGATGGGGCAGCGCATGCTCTTTTGGCCATGGTATAACAGGTCAACTGAAACACTTCATTTAGATTAACCTGAGACCAAAGAGTCCCAGCTGTCACTGGTAAAAGTGTCACGTCAGCCAATGCTTTGAATGTGACTGAGAGCCAATCTGACCACAAGCCACGACCTGAACAGATGGATTCACCACAGAGAAACGGTTTGTAATCAATATTAAATCTTTAAATCACAGAAAAATGTCCAAACGTATTAGTCAGGCAGTTCTCTCCTTTCATCTTTCTCCCCCCTTCAAATTAATAATTGATAAGATCCAATCTGAATCTGTGACACTAACGCCAAATAATGGATATGTCAGCTTATAAGCCTGTCCATTAGTGTCAAGATGCTCTGAGAGATGCATGTAAATTGTGAGAAATTCCAACTCAGAAATGTCATAGTTTGAAAAGCTCTGCAAAACAATTGCACATGAGATGCATGTATGATTTTTATTTTTATTTTTTCAAAATTAAGCAGGGTAAGTTACTTAAAGTAATAGATTAAAAAATTACTGATTAATACTGGAAAATTGTAATTTGATAACATTACTAATCACTTCATGTAAAAAGTAATCAGATTACTAATTACTTTACTTTGAAGTTACTTTCATAACATATAAAACATATTTTAAAAAATAATAATAAATAAACTGCAACTCTTTCAGTAATTTAATATTCACTAATATTCAATAATACAGAAGCTTGACAAAAACACAAAAGAAGACATTTTGAAGAAAACTAGATACTTGTAACCATTGGCATTCATAGTAGGAAAGAGATACTATGTCTGCGGTTGTGGAGACATACTGTAAACGTTCAAAAGTTGAATTGAAATCAAGATTACAAGAGTGCATTCTGCCGCTTGCCTGCCACGTGTTCGCGTCGCTAACAATATACACCTCCATTGGAAAAAATAACTTGTGCACACAAAAGACGCAACATGTGAATGGCCACATAAGAAGCTACACTTCTCTGTACATTTTCAGAAGATGCCTTCACTCCCGATCCTGCACAAAAATCCAATTTAGCCTATTTAGGCTGAGTTGGGCCTCTGTGTTTTTGGGCGCTGGTGTCCTCCTTGACGACATGTATTGTCGTAGAATGCTTTCTGTTTAAGTGCTTGAACTAGTTGCTGGTTAAGTTAAAAGCAGAGGATAGTTCTTCAGAGACTGAACATAGACTGCATTTCACAGTAATTTTTTTTTTTTACGCTCAATGAAATCAAAGAAATGTCTGTATTAGAAGAAGCAACCACTCTCATCAGCAGCTATTTCAGCTCGCATTTTCCAGCAATTTAATAGTTAATGCTCATTAACTGACATTGCAGCAGAAAACGTGATTTAAAAAGCAAAGGTAACACTTTATTTTGATGGTCTATTTGAGCATTAGTAGACAGCCTGCTTAATATATGTTGATACTGCTCCTTCAACAGACATTTAGCTGACTATAAGAAACTTTGCAAGTACATGTCAACTTACACTAACCCTAACCCCAACCTAACAGTCTACTTATACTCTAATGAGATTTAGTTGACATGTAGATGCATTAAATGGACCATAAAAAATAAAGTGTGACCAAAGCAAATACATTCATTCGTTCATTTTCTTTTCGGCTTAGTCCCTTTATTAATCCGAGGTCGCCACAGCGGAATGAACCCCCAATTTAGCCAGCACATGTTTTACGCAGCGGATGCCCTTCCAGCTGCAACCCAATCACCGAGAAACATCCATACACACTCATTCATACACATACACTACGGACAATTTAGCCTACCCAATTCACCTGTAGCACGTCTTTGGACTTTTGGGCGAAACCGGAGTACCCGGAAGAAACCCACGCGAACACAGGGAGAACATGCAAACTCCACACAGAAATGCCAACTCAATTAGCCGAGGCTCGAACCAGCAACTTTCTTGCTGTGAGGCAAACATGCTACCCATTGCGCCACCGCATCGCCCTTACCAAAGCAAATATTGTTTTATAAAAATCTATATTTATACCGTAAGTAACGAATAAATATTTAATAAACAAAATTACACAAATTTAAAATGTAATTTGTTACATTACTGCATTCCCCAAAATGTAATTAGAACACAGTAACATGACAATTAATTAATTAGTAATTAAATAAACTGATCAAAAGTAAGATTTCAATTATTGGTACGTACAAAAACCCTTTTGAAATAATTGCTGTTCTGTTATTCCTAATTAGCATGTAATAAACATTTCTGAGAAACTGATGACTGATGCTGACATTTTTACTGAAAATTAAATACTATTAAAATATAGTACATAGTATTTAACTATATGTACAGTTGAAGTCAGAATTTCATTTTTTTTCCTTTTTTAAATATTTCCCAAATGATGTTTTACAGAGCAAGGAAATGTTCACAGTATGTCTGATAATATATTTTCTTCTGGAGAAAGTCTTATTTGTTTTATTTAGTCTAGAATAAAAGCAGTTTTAAATTTTTTCAAAGCCATTTTTAGGTCAAAATCATTAGCCCCTTTGGGCAATTTTTTTTTCGATTGTCTACAGAACAAACCATTGTTATACAATAACTTGCCTACTATGTATAATGTACTATACTATCGAATAAATGCAGCAATGGTAAGTATTGTATTCTGCTTAATTCAAGGAATTCAAAAATACTGAATTCTCATTGACCCCAAATATCAGTGGCAGTGTATGTAAAGACAAAACAAGTGCTTGCATCCTCTCATCTAAATTTGGTTACCAAAATGTAAAGTAATAAAGAATTAAATAAGCGCCTAATTTTTTTCCCTTCTTTAGGAGGAGCCCTTCGTAATGGTGGCTGAAAACATTCTAGGTCAGCCCAAAAGATATAAAGGTTTTTCCATAGATGTTCTAGATGCCCTGGCCAAAATTCTAGGATTTAAGTATGAGATGTACCAGGTGGCTGATGCGAAATATGGATCTCCTCAGGCCAACGGGACTTGGAATGGAATGATCGGAGAGCTAATTGGGAAGGTGAGCTTTAGATTTGGATAGTGTGTGATGCTTATATACTGTATAGTGTTTGTTTGTATAATTGACTTACCTTATAACTGACTTAACCTCAATTTATTATATTTGTTTAGGCACATGTAGCTGTGAAGTCATTAAATGTGTTATCTTATGCCTAACATGTACTCTCCATGCATTGCTATTTAGCGGGCAGATGTGGCTATTTCAGCCATCACCATCACTCCGGAACGGGAAAACGTAGTGGACTTCAGTAAACGTTATCTGGATTATTCAGTGGGAATCCTGATGACTAAAACAGAAGAGAGACTCAACATCTTCTCCTTGCTGGCACCGTTTGACCTAGCGGTGTGGGCCTGCATTGCTGCTGCCATTCCTGTGGTGGGTGTCATGGTCTTTCTGCTCCGACGCGTTCAGTCTGTCCGCTCTCAGAATCCTCCTGGGCCCCACCAGCCTGCTTCTGTCACCACGTCCTTTCAGAGTGCCATCTGGATCGTCTACGGAGCCTTTGTACAGCAAGGTGAGCTGGGTCACGTCACATGAACATGAGGGATGAGGTACTGCTGAATAGACACCTCTCCTGGATAGTGCAATCGCTTGCTGACATTCCTGTCTGCAGGAGCGCGGCTAGTACAGCATTTTAATACTTTTATTTTAGGAAAAAACATCTTTTCAGCAGAATATATAGCTCTTCAAATGTTTCTTAAGTGCAACTTACAGCACTGGAGCTGATCCCTAGGGTACTCCATTTTGACTGTTTGGCAAAATGTATTCCATAAGAATTCTGCAGCTCACTGTTGAAAGATGTACTTTATTTGTCTAAAGGTGTCTGTGATGGGAGAAGTGTGTTTGGGGTTTCAGATAAATGCCAAAACTTTTTACTGTTTAGTCTGGGTATCTTGTCAGCACCAAGATGCAAGCAATTGATAACAGCTGTTGAATGACGCTTTTTTTTTCTACAGATGTTTTCAGGTTTGTAATTATACTTCCTGGACTGATAATTTGATTCTGGAACACACATGGCTAGTGATTATGAAAATAGGTTTTGCATTTGGGTCACCTTCTTAAATAAATATTCAGTTTCACTTATGAAGGACAACCATATGATAATACAGTGCTCAGCATAATTGAGTGCACCCCATTGTGAAAATGAATATTTTGATCCATTTCTCATTAAATATAGGCAAAGTGTTTTGGTTCATTTAAACAAAACCGATTTATTAAACAGATATATTTATTAAAATAATATTTTAGTCAACAAACATATTTAGAATGTTCCTATTTTTAATTTTTTTTTATATTTCTCTATAACTTGGGTGTACTAGTTATTGGACTGTTATAGTAAGTTATTTTGTTAGATAAGCTCCAGATTTGGCTTCAGTACTGACTAATCTAATGTATATGCACAAATATAATATTGTATAGCTTCCTATTATAAATATAAATTTATAAGATAGATTTGTGAGGGGTGTACTTATATATGCTGAGCACTGTAAAAGATGTGTTTATAGTGTTTGATTTGCATTATGCCTCTAATCCTGATAAAAGTAACACTTTATGAACACACAACCTTGTTCAACAATTGTTAAGAGCCTTAAAGGAACAACTCCGGTTTCTGTTACCATTTACTTACAGTCATGTTATGCTTTTGTTAGTGGGGTTTAAATGACACTGGACCCCTTAAACTCACACAGAAAATGACAGAAAAACATGTGAGATAATCGTGACAAAATTGTCATTTTGGGGTAAACTGTGCCTTAAAGAAGGATGCACACATTTAAATATAGCTTTCATTGCCTTTATGGGGAAAACTGCATAAAAGTGACACAACTAGTTTCAACCAAATTATTTCTGTAGGTTTATGTGACATAGAAGATGGGGATAATGGCTTCTGAAAATGGAGACTTGTCATCACCTGATTAATTACTTTTTACAATACAATGATAACATACAAATGTAATAATATATCGGAATATTACTTCCAATTTTACTGTATCTTTGATAGAGTATAAAAAGCCTTGGTGAGCATAAATGACTTCAAGAAAAAAATTGCAAAAATTTTACTTATACATTTATAGCATATTTTACTTGAACTTAAAATGTAGCTTATCATTAATGGAAAAATTATGTATGATCTGCAATTTCATTGTGAAATCTACTAAACTAACTAGGGATGTAATGACTCACGATTAAGCATATTAATCTTACGATTCACGATTTAGTCACGATTTTTTAACAAAATTATTTGAAACAAATTTAAGGTGAAGAGCCCTTTCATTTTTTTTCTTAAATGCGGCACATTTTTTGCAAAAGAATATATTTTCTGCGATAACTAAATTGCTATTTAAAAAAAAAAAATCCAAAAGAACAGAATAATACAAACTATAGAAGACTCAACGATACTAAAATAATACAAACTAAAGAAGAAAATTGTGAATGTGCTGAGATTCTACATTTTTAAAAAGAAATATCAGTATGTCTGAGTTCTTTGCACATTTACAATGTCCCTTGCTGATGAAAAAACTCTGTGACTAAGGACTGAGATGGCTGGTGCGGAGAGGTAAGCCTTTCCTAAACCAGAGAGCAGTGTGTACAGAGGTGGTCAATAGGCCCTCTGCTCCAGGGGACCGACCACGGGCAAAAAAATAAAAAGATAAAAAAATGACTAATTATATAGTAGGATAGAGACAGGAGCTGAACATGATTATGAAGGTGAATAATTAATATTACATCTATAATTACTTAGTATAAGTATCAGTGTGATACACTTAAGAAGAGATAACCTTGAACATTTTTAAATATTCAATTATAATAAGCAAATTATTAATATATACATAAACTAATTTGAAAAGGAGAGGGTAAAAATAATCTAATACCTGGTTCTGTAACAGAACAACTGTAAATCATCCGGTCAGTGTGGTTTGGCTTATTATTAGTTTTTTGGGGTTTTTTTATGTATAGATGCCTGTGACAGTAGTTTTTCACTGTGTTGTCCGTTTATGTGCATCATATTCGTTCTTCTGTTAGTGTATGTAAACGTCTTTTTGCAATATTTGCACACAGTTTGTGTTTTGTGAGCAATTCCCTGCTGTCATTTTGCTTTGCCGCCCCACCTCTTGGTCGCCACTGATGTGCAAGTAAAGCGAGTTTCGGCCTGTAAACACAGCGCTGCCTCTGTTCAAAAAATGCATCGCGATTCGTTTGACATTTGATCGATTTTCAACCGCTCACGGTTAATCGTAACATCCCCAAAACTAACTAAACTTGCTTATCGATGTAGTTGTGTATGACTCAAACTTTCCTAAAAAAAGTTTTTTGAAGATTCAAATTTGGGCCCCTAAAATGAGGCAAGATGTTTAGTTTGAAACCCAGCACACTCTCGACCCTGTAATGAGGCTGGATTCCACTTAACCTTTGACCTTTCCAATTACAGACTCTTTGCATATCCTTTTAGGCCTTAAAGGACATCTCAGATCTCAGATAATTTGACTGTGAGTCCCAAAAGAAAACTTATAGCCTCTAACGAGCTCCATTGAGCTCCAGATCTTTTTTCTCCTCCCGTTATATTCTCACCGTCTCTGTGTCACTGATGACATTTTCAGGGCTGTGTGTGCTGGAGAGGAATATTGTGTTGACATTTCAGCACAGGCTTATAAGGTGTTGAGCTTTTCTGAGAAAACTGGTGATGGGAGAATGAATCTTATTACACGGCTGCAGTGCTGTGTCACTGCCAAAAAGAAGCAGGAAGAAAAATAACGGAAGGCTGAAATGAGATAAAATCACAGGAGGGTTCAGTGATACAGACAATGGGTCAAGGTTTAGCTGGTTAGCATGTAACCAGTAAGCCCTTGCTGTCTAAAAAAAAAGCACGTCTCTGCATTGACTTTCATTGTATTCTGTGTTCTCGGTGAGTATGGCTGAAATGGTGTAAACAGTCATTCAGCCAGTAGAATGTTTTCTCGTCTCTCTTGTGTTTGCAGGAGGTGAATCTTTCATGAGTTCAATGGCTCTAAGGATTGCAATGGGAAGCTGGTGGCTGTTCACACTTATTGTCTGTTCGTCTTACACGGCCAATCTGGCAGCCTACCTCACCGTGTCACGCATGGACAACGCTATTCGGTAAGTTAACTAGTCCAGCTCTGCATCTCAGTGCCAGATCTCTTCACATCTGCAGCTGCTTGCCCATATGCAGGCTTGATAACTCTCACTCATCACGCTGTTGACCACATGGTGTGTCAGAGAGCCTTATTAGAGCTGTCACATCTCTAAACGTAGCTCCAGGTTAGAATATCACGTTGTTGGGTTGCCTTCATTAAAATCAGATTAGAGCCTGCACGACTGCTCATTTTTACTAGTTGACTAGTCATCCAGAAAAGTAGTCGATTAGTCTGTCGGTCAGTGTTTGTCTCATGTAAATGGCTCACGATACACTGTGCCTTTCCAGCAAAGTTCAATGCTGGGTGAGGAGAGAAAATGTCTGCTAATTGTTGTGGGGTACAGAATACATAAGCCTCTTAGTCTTCTCTGTAAAGCTTATACTGCTTGTTTGGATATACATGTAGCCTTATATACTGTAGTTTTTGTGTGGATGTAGACGACTTCAGTGGTTTTGGGAATTGAAAAAACAGGTGATGGTTGAATAAATCTAATTACACGACTAGAGTGCTGTGTCACTGACAAAAAGAAGCAGCATAATGGAGGATTAAATTAGATAAAATCACAGTGGGGTTCAGCGAGGGTCTGGATTTAACTTGCACACTTATAAATCCTGTTTTTTCCATTGATATTGAAGGTTACGTGAAGAACCTTTATCATACCTGATATATTTTTCTTCATTAGTAATAGAAAAAGGTTCATTATATTATAAAATATTCCACATTCAAAGAAATTTAGCTTTAAGACTGCTTCACTAGCTATGTTTCCATCCAAAGATGCGAATTAAACTTGTGAAAATGAAATATCACATAAAACATTTTTAAATAAAGCAGCCTTTCTGATAAACTGGCATCAAATATCATAAGAAAATGGAATTTTCTGAAGAATGAAAAGCCACTATGTGTCTCTTTTGTTATATAATCAGTTATTTGTGCGTCAGAAGATAAAAATGATATGCAATGAACGTGCAGTGGCTTTTGGAGGTGCGAGACCACTGAAATAATACCAAACCACATCCATGACCAAAACAACCTTTCAGATGTTGTGCAATGTGGTCGGTCCGCTGGTTTGTCCGTTAATGCTGTCCGATCATGCCTTTTTTTTTATCACATGATTTGTTAAAACAAAATCACATGCTTTTTTCTTCCTTATTGGATAAAAAATTTATCTTACTCAGTTGTGTGGCATTTGCATGGTATTATCCATAATAAAAACCTGACATAATTGATGCATCTTAGGACAACACACATGACGTTTATATTTCAAGCATTACCTGTCACCAGTGATAATGAAAATCAGCACATACATCGTGTCACACATCAGCTGCTCAAACATATCGGTGGTTGTTGTATGTATGGTGAGTATATACAGAGTATATGAAGTCAAAACTTTAGCTTTTTGTTTCTTGTTGTACATATTGAAGTAGTAGTTTAAACTGCTATGAAAATACTACAATTAATAGGCATAATATTTATTTTGTCGCAACCAATTGTATTGTCCCAGTAGCGTAAGACCAGCAGAAAGCAGTCTGGGTAACTTACGTGACTTTACTGCCAGTTGTTCTTCTCAATATCTTTCTTCTTTTGTAAAACTACGAAAGTAGGAAAGTACATATTCACATTTACTTTAAATTATTCAGCAGTACTATTAGACTATTGTACATAGTTTTTATAGAAAATAGAATAGAAAAAATAGAAAAATCTATTAAATGAGACCATTTAAATAGAATATTAGCAAAATTATATGTTACACCACCAGCATAACGTGTAAGCCATGAAGAAGTGTTTCTACAAAAAAATACAGGTGGTATAAAACTGATAATAATCAAAAGACCCTTGAATGTTTACAAAAATAGAGCTTTAGTAAAATTTTATCAATTACTGACTAAGAAATAAATCACATGTGTGTTATTCTTGACCCTTTGCTGAGAGAAAATGAAAGTAAAACTAATCTGAATGTAGTACTTTAAATGTCGACTAGGTGTTAAGTTTCTAGATGAAACAGCACAACAATGATAGTGGTTAAAAAATAGATGTTTTGGTGGGCCTAATCTCGTTATATTTTTGACATCAGTTGTGGGCCGGAGGGAGGAGGGGGGCGGACTGTAAATGGCCCTAGGGCTGGCAGTTTGAGACCCCTGTTTTAGAGTATATCAGAAAGAGCTCTGATTTCGATCTCAACCTTCAGTAACATCTTTTGTTTGCCAATTCATGATTTTTTTCGCTTTTATATGAATGTACTTAATGCCCGTCTCAGATGTCTGCTGTGGCAGTGTGCTAATATGTGTAATGCTGACCAAATGTGACAGAATTAGTAGCTGCAACTCTTATCTGAATCTAACTCAAGAAAGTCCTTTAAGTATTATAAGAAGGAAAACTGTGAGTCAGCTAAATGCATCATAGTTCTTCAAATTAAATCTGAAATCTCAGCATGCCTTCTGTCTCTCAGCGATCACATTGGTGCTTCACTTCCCAGCAGGCAGCTCACAGTTCCTGACATTCTTCATAAATTCTACGAAAGGTCGCCTAATATTAAAATCCCTTCTTTCCTTTCCCCCTCGCTCCTTCTTTCAGGTGCCAGAACCTTTTCTTCTCTTTTTATGTGTTTTGGGTGTTTTGTTAGTGCAGACGGTTCAGAGAGCCGTGTCATGTGCTTGTTGTTGTAATTGCACTGGGCTGCTCTTTATTTACCGTAAATAAAGCGTAACACTTTACAATAATGTTATATTAGTTAATGTTAGTTAATGGGTTTACTAACATGAAAAAAACTACACTGAAAAAAATGATGTCTGCAAAACTGTTGCAAACAATTTATTTGTGTTGAATTTAAACAAACAAATTACATTTAAGAAAATTCAACTTTGTTTGTTTAAATTCAGCCCAAATAAATTGTTTACAACCACTTAACGTAAAAAAAAATTTGTAAATCCAAGAAATCAGCTTTGAATAATTTTTTTCAGTGTATGAGCAATACATTTATTGCAGTATTTTTTCATGTTATTTATTGGAAAGAAAGTTCTTCATTTATATTTAGTAATTTGGCAGATGCTTTTCTCCAAAGCAACTTACAATCGAGGAGATATTCAGCAATTTAACACGAAGAAGCAGTGCACACACACTGTAAACCTTGCTGTTGTCATTACTAAAGATATTAAGTTAATATAACTTGACATTACTTAAAATACCAAGTTTTGGCATCAAAACTTAAACGTGTGTTTAATTTACTCATTAGGCAGCAAAAAACTTTTAATTAATATTTTAAGTTCTCTGAACTTAACATTTTAATTTCCTAAAATGATTCACCATGTTTGTTAAAATGATTGGTTGCGCTTGAAATTCTGCCTTGACAACCACGCTGATTGGTCAATATATGTTATATGACACAAGGTGGTCATTTTGCTTGTGATGTTCAGTTTTTCTGAAGCACAGCAGGACAAAGGCACAACCTGAACCTATCTGACGAAAGAAAAAAGTTAAATTAGTAAGTACTGTAGATATTTAAATGCTTATATACATTTTTCTTAATTGATATACATGCAGGGGTAGTGCTGTCATTCACAGTAAGAAGCATCGCTGGTTCGAGTCCCGGCTGGGTCAGCTGGCATTTCTTTGTGGAGTTTGCATGTTCTCCCTGTGTTTGCGTGATTTCCTCCGGGTGCTCCGGTTTCCCCCACAGTCCACAGACATGCGCAGTAACTGTACAGTAGCTGAATTGGGTAAACTAAATTGTCCGTAGTGTTTGTGTGTATGCCTTAGTACTCCAGGTTGGGAGTTGAGCATTGGGCTAAAGACCCACCTCGTAAAAATAAGATGTTACGAAACACCAACATGGTGCGGCTAAATATCAACTTCGATTTAAATGACACTGGCAGTAAGTAAGTAATTAAGTAAATTATATAAAAACTGAAAAATATGGAAGTTTAGTCTATTAGCCATTTCAAGTTATCTGTCCTTAAACATTTAAGTTAATTCAATGAAGAGACCACATTTGGTCAACTCGATTAATTGAGTTGTCGATTTCCCATTACTCAAACAAACTGAGGCAATTACTTTCCTCAAATAATTTGAGTAGTTTAACTTATTAGGGTTTACAGTGCAGGAGGTGCTAATTATACAAGGAACTGTTAGTGCTCAGTAAATTAGGGGCTAGAGTAAGGGGAGTGTTTTTTATGGAGAGAGAAGAGTGAATTGTGTTTCTACAGGTGGATTGTCAAGCCCTCTCACCTGTGTGGTTCATCATCTACGTGTGGTAGATGTTAACTCATGGACACGTAAACTAAGGATGACATGAAGACATTAAACCATGAACCATGACTAATAAATACTGTGCAAGTAGTTCATGCATAGTTCATGTTAGTAAATACATTGAAGGCCACTCTTTTCAAGATTTAAAATAAGTCTTTTGTGTCTCCAGTGTTGTGTCTGTAAAGTTTAAGCTCAAAACACCCATCAGATTATTTATTATACCTTGCAGAATATTAGAATTTTCTGTTCTGAACACTATATAGCTGTTTTTGTTGTCTGTGCCTTTAATGCTTGTTCTCCCCGTCCATCGTTCTACGTGCCTGTCAGAGTGTACCTCAGTCTCCGTCTCGGCTGTGTCAGATAAACAGCACAGTGACAGACATGAAGGAAGCAGATCTCACGTAATATTTGTCAGAAATACTACAGTAAGAACTTCCCCAATGATTATTTGATGTATTTGTTGTAGGGTTAATTCAAGCCTTTCTGCGACGATGAGTCACACAATGTCATTACAAGGTTCACACACACAGTGCTCGCGAGACTTATTTTCTTTATATCACTCCAATATGACTGGCGACACACTATACCTACACACAGTTCTGTCCAAACTGCTTCAAAAAGTTGATTTTCATCATAGGTGCCCTTTAACTAACATTGACTAATGGAAACTTATTGTAAAGTGTGATCATATAAGTACACAGAAAGAGAGCTAGAGCACAACTGTCAGATAACACAAACAATGCGCCACAAAAGTACTGCAGTGATTCTTTTCTTTCTCGCTCACTACAGAAGAATAATTGCACTGTCGGAGCAGAAGTAAATTCTCTTACAGCTTTAAAAGTGTTCTCTTGTTTGACTATGAGAGTTGTCTTATATGAACTGCCAATGCCCTACCTGATGTGCAAATAGTTTTCTCTTTCCTCTGTAAATGTTATCCATGTGCTCATTGAATTCAGTTCTCTCAACCCAACTGAAAATCCAAGCTGGGGGAAGCTTATTGCATTCCATCCCTCTGATTTCTGACTTTATACTCCTAGTGGACCTTTTAGTTCACCGGCAAAATGCCTCTCGCCGTTTGCCCAAAGGTTCTGCTGTGGAGCATTAATGGAGAGTTTGCTGCTGTCAGATTTTTTATTCAGCTCTTGTGAGCATGTGTGTGTGCTGAGGCCCTAGGGGATTATTTCCTCCATCTCTCAGTGGCATCATCCACAGCTGCTGTGGTTGTGCTAATCACCTTGTTTGTAACTGTTATTAAAATCAGGCAGACCTGCTGCTGCATGATACGGTGTCGTTAGCACGTGGGGAGCCCACTGGGAGTCTTTCATATCTCTCACCAGCCTTAGATGTAAAATGGGATTCAGGCTTGACAAACATTGTGCTCAGTTCTGAGGTCCCTGAGCTTCACTTTGGCAGAGGGCCTTGAATGGCTGATGGAAAGGCTGATCACTGGCCAGTTAGCTGGCTCATTGCTGAAAGATCTTTTGCCATAAAATCAGTAGATATGTCTACTGTTATGAGTTTTATTTGTAAATATTTATTTTGTGAGTATTTAGTAGCCTTTTTAATTTGCATGATTTGTGATGCAGTTGTATGTGTGTGCTTTTATAAGCTTCACAACAAATAATTAAGCCTGAATGGGGCTTATTTTTGCTGCGGTGCATCCAACCTAGAACATTCTCTTACAAAACAAAAACAAGATAATGGATCACATCCAAATTCATTTCCCCGTTGTGGCTAATAATACCTTTTAGAGCACCTCTGTTGATTTCTTTTGTTTAGGCCCTATGAGAGGCATTCGGAGGCATGTAGTTTGTGCTTATGTGCTTAGTCCCCCGAAAAATTTCATTAAATGTCAAATGTTGATTAAACATTTGCATCAAATGTTGATTCAATTGATCTACTGAATGCAGTTAATTATAGATGTCAATATCTGTTTATAAGTCCTATATTTCATAGGTGCCAAACTGACATTCCATTTTCCAGTGATTGGAAATGCATAAAAAGCATATTAAATGTAAGTAATTGTCTGATATAAAAAATGATGAGAATGTGAGAAGAAAATATTAAAATATAGGCTGAAAAATCAATCATCATTCTGCATAATAGATAGATTTACTGTTGAAAAAAATGAAAGAATATACCAAATCTGGCAAATCTTACAAATTATTTAAAACATTTTCCCAGTGATGGGTTGCAGCTAGAAGGGCATCTGCTGAGTAAAACATACAGTATGGTGGATAAGTTGGTAGTTCATTCCGCTGAGGCGACTCCTGATTAATAAAGGGACTAATCCAAAATGAAATTCAATAAATGAATTATTTAAACATCTTGATTACAAATGGGTCAGGTCTAGTGGTTTGAAGGGGCATAAAGATTACAGATTATATACACTCAACACAACTTGTTTTATAGCCATTGGTGATTAATATAAATTATAAATAAAACTATATAATATAACTAAATATTTAGCATATAATGTAAAAAATATGTCAGAAAAATATTCCTGGCTATCATTGTCTTAAAAACACATTTTTTAAAAAACAGTAACCATCAAGTTAAAAAGAGCATGGTGCTCAAATTAAATCTCAAGAACCCATCCAGTGTTAGCTGTTTTTTAACTGCTTGCATGGGGTTTATACACGAATCACGGCTAATAGTTAATTTCTTATTATTTTACATTTTATAAGTAATTTTAAAACACTATAAAATACATGCTTTATTATTTTGAGATCTATTGACACATGTGCTGGTCAATATCTTGACTTTTTTATTTAAAAGATTATATCATATTTTTATAAGCCAAAGGCTTCTATTTAAATATAGCATTTTGTAACACTGTAAATGTCTTCACTGATATATTATAAATGTAATGTATGAATGCTAAATAGCAGTAATAGGAAAACTAACAGCATTTGTATGGTGGTAAATTTATAGTTAATTGTATTGTTTGCAATGCTAAATGTTTTTGTGTTTTAGTTTTTTTAATTGAGTGGATCGATTGTTGGGAGAAAGCAAAACGATCCAACAAACTAGGCTATATCCCAGTGTATTATGGTTGTGTAATAGCCATATACAGTGCATATTATTGTGAAAGGTATTGAGCAAAGGCTGTGAATACCTATGTACATGTGATTTTTAATAAATTTGCAACAATTTCAAAAAATCTTTTTTCACATTGTCATAATGTGGTATTGTGAACAGTATTTAGAGGAAATAAATGAATTCAATCCATTTTGGAATAAGGCTGTAACACAAAAAATATGGAAAAAGTAAAGCACTATGAATACTTTCCAGATGCACTGTACTGTATACGGATATATGAAAAGAGAGTGATCAGTATGTCATTCCTACCGGTAATACGAAAGTGAACGCATGATGAAATATTACCCAGTGCTGTTTATCCTGTAGGAATGGGTTTCTTACAGATAGTGCATCTGCAATCTTATACCAAAAACGGAAATTAGGGCATTATTAATAGCTATAAATGTGGTAGAGCGTTGATATTATGTGATTGTATTGTATGCAATATGGAGCTATTAAGCGTTGATGTTAAATCAAAAGTAATTCACAAATACTTGAAAATGAAATGATTTCATGACAGTAATTCTCTATGGTTACAACTGAATTAGTTACAAAATAACTGTAAAAAATTATAAAATATGGAATGATAAAAGCATATGATATAAATTGTACCCAGCTTAAATGTAAAATTAAAGTTACCAGAGGTAGAAGGAGAGACAAAGAGCGCAGGCCCAGAAGTTAGCTTGATTGCAGTAGAGTCAGATTGATAGACTCCAGAGGAGGAGAGGAGATTTTTACAAAACTTGACAACTGAAATGAGGCTATGTATGAGAAAGTCTTACTGTATCTCTCTGCTCTCTGATTTATATTTAGTGATGATGTCTGTTGGTGTCAAAATTAAAGTGCACATTTTTGCTTATAGAAATAAAGAAAATAAGAAAATATATAGAAATTCAAATACATAAAATAAATAAAAAGTATATGTATACAATTAGGCTATGTTTGGCTTTTGACAGACTATTTAAAATGTGCCTAAGTAGTGCCTAAGAAATAGCTGTTAACTTTTTTTGGTGGTGCCAGTGAAAATTTTGGCAGCGCAAGTAAAAATCTGAACCACTGGCTCGATCACCAGTAGAAAAAATCCTGATCTCACAAAGAAATGTAACTATTTTACGTTTTGTCAGTTTAGTGGATAATTCAAATGAATTAATTTGTATTTCATTACGAGTTCATTACAGTTGTATGAAAAAGTGCAATTTAGAAAAGGAGGCATGGCACCAAACTTCACTCCTAAACCCAACCATTATTAGGGGATTAGCAAATCAAACCCAATTGTATGAACAAGATCATACAAATTCATACAAATCAAAAAGTTATGAAATGCTGTGAGATAGCGTTGGAATTGCTGTATTTTCAGATGAGTTCAAACTCTACAAAGGCTGCTCAGTGGGGTTTGAAGTATAAATGAGTACATCATAAATGCAGCGAGACACCATGCATAGCATATTTCCGTAGTATTTTTTTTCCTCCCCCAGCTGTGGCAGTATAAGCATAATTAAACTGATTAATTTTACTGATTTTATCTTCTCAAGATTAACAATCTGACTCATTGAATGTGCAAATAATTGCACAAGTCCTGTTAAATAGCCTTGTCAAGGGTGATGGAAGATGCTTATCTCAACATGAAATCACTCCCCACTAAAACCAGAAGGAGAAGCAACACTGTGTCATTACGCTAGAGGGAAGAGCAGCCGGCTGCCCTAAAAACATCACACACGGACTGCATGACATCGGAACTTGCAGATGGAAAGCAGCAGCTGTGGGACGCACACTCATTTAGAACTGTATTTTGTTAGGGGGTATAATTTTCCCCCAATAATTCAAATAATTAATGAACACATACTGTTTATGCATCCGTTTTTCATTTGTGCCAGTTTCAGTGCCGCCTACTGTGCATTTACATTAGAGACTGATTGTTGCAGGAGTTCTAAAATTGTAATAATCTCTGAAGTGGAAAACCGTCGCACTTGTTCACACTCTGCAGATTTGGCTTGCTTAAAACGAACTCTGATATGATTGCTTTGTTTGTGTGGTTCGGTTGAATAAGTGGTGAAGGCTGTCATCTGAATCTCAGTGTACACCATACAAATGGGCACAGACCCCTGAAAAGGTGGATCTCAGTCCACTTACAGTTGAACTCTGGAGCAGTTCGACTGAAATATGAGCTGAAAAGAGACCAAAGACATAAAAAATACAAAAACAGCACATGATGTCACAAGATTCAGCCAGAAAAAAGGGACAGAATGCCTGTTTATTCACAACGTTGTCTGTTTACAGTGTTCTGAAATGCAGCAGATCTTCATTCATGTGTATGACTGATGTATTCTTAGTGTTATTTTGACTCCTTTACTCAAGTTTTCCAAGAGTTTGCAGCTACTAAATATACCATCAGATATCAGTACATTTATTTGTCCCATTGTTTTCTATGTTCTATAAGTTCTGTTACAAAATAAACACCATAAAGGCTTTAGGTTTTGTCTTAGAAATCACATGGTGAATTCCTTTATATAAGTGACTAAAGGAAGGCAAAACACTTAACTAGAAGACTTTTTTTCAATATACCAAAAAAAAAACTAATTAATTTTTATTTTACTACAACCTTTTTAAATATTTGTTTATTAAACGTGTGTGCACAGTAAATTCTGAGATTGTTACAGCGTGGCATGAAACGATCTGAACTGAAAGCAAATTTCAAAGCCACAGATGATGCAATTAAAATACATTGGATTACAACTTTTCACAATACTTTAATTTACAAAGCAGCTTTTTAACTCACTGCCTTGGGCAAACATTTAAATAGAAAACATACATATATAGCATACTATTTGCATGAGCAAATGTAAACCACCCGAAGGTTTTCATGCTGTTAGATAGGTGCTAGCAGAGGCAGTTCATGCTGTAATGTTTTTAGTAGATAAGGCTCTTTCATTAACCCCATATTACCCAATGGAAATACAGCAGTCAGTGGCTTGACCCCATATCTCTGTGATTCATGAGCACATATGAGAGAAATTGAGTCATGGAGAGGTGAAGGACAAATCGTCTGCGCTATCATGACTTGAAATGTTTTTCTATTTAAGTGAAGAGTTCTTCATATATTTATAATATTTACAGAAGGCAAACTGCACACACACACACACACACACACACACACACACATATATATATATATATATATATATATATATATATATATATATATATATATATATATATATATATATATATATATATATATATAGAAGTCAGAATTTTTATTCTGTCTTTTTTTTAAATATTTCCTAAATGATGTTTAACAGAGCAAGAAAATATTCACAGTATGTCTGATAATTTTTTTTCTTCTGGAGAAAGTCTTATTTCTTTATTTTATTTCGGCTAGAATAAAAGTTAATAGTTTTTATTAAAAAAAAAAAACATTTAAAGGTCAAAATTATTAGCCCCTTTAATTTTTTTTTTCAATAGTCAACAGAACAAACCATCGTCATACACTAACTTGCCTAATTACTCTAACATGCCTAGTTAACCTAATTAACCTAGTTAAGCCTTTAAATGTCACTTTAAGCTGTATAGAAGTGTCTTGAAAAATATCTAGTCAAATATTATTTACTGTCATCATGGCAACAATAAAATAAATCAGTTATTAGAAATGAGTTATTAAAACTATTATGTTTAGAAATGTGTTAAAAAAAATCTTCTATCCGTTAAACAGAAATTAGGGGAAAAAATAAATGGGGGGCTAATAATTCTGACTTCAACTGTATGTGTGTGTGTGTTTTTATTTCAAAACTTCCCAAAACTAGACAATGATGGAGTAAAAAAATAACACTGTTGGTAAAAAAAACAAAGTCAACAATAATAAAGCAAATAATATAAAAAAAGATTTTAATTTAATATTTGGGCATATGGTTTTCTATTTGTTTTATATTTCACTACAGCTATTAATAGTGATTTGATATCATTCATCTCATCTCATTTCTGAATTATTATGACATCTGGATTTTCAGAAATGTTAAAAAAATTTTGTGTGAGTTTTTTGCCAGCTTTGTTTATGCAAACTCAAAGAGAGCACGAAAGAATCAAATGTATGTGTGTGTGTTTGTGTGCGCACATTTACACTGTTGTCTCATTGTATTCATTTGGCTGAAAAGCGCTATATGATGTGTTCAAATGTTTGGTTCCAGTGACAGTGTGATTTTAATTGTTTGATGCTCTTTTCACACTGTTTAGGCAGGTTGTGAAATGTACCATTCACAGTTTTTGCTGTCATTTGAGGCATATCTAGACCTCCAGATTGTTTAAACACTAAAATAATAAATCAAATCATCTGGCACATGCCTGTGAACACAGTGGCAATTTAACGAGCGCATTCTGAACATCAGGCATCAATAATTCTTAGCATACACCATAGGCATATTAATTAGCTAAATTTGCAGTGTTCCACATTGTTATTAAATCAGTGTTTGTTGTTGTTTTGTTTTAATGTAAAGTGCATTTCGAGGAATATGTGATTATACATTTTCTTACTTTTCTTTTTGATTCAGAACATTTCAAGACCTTTCCAAGCAGTCGGAGATAAACTACGGAACGGTGAGAGAGTCGGCTGTGTTCGAGTACTTCAGGGTGAAGGGCACGAACCCCCTGGAGCAAGACAGCACATTCGCAGAGCTGTGGAGAACTATCAATAAAAATCAGGGGCAGGACAACTCTGTGACCTCTCCTGCTGAAGGCATCCGCAAGGTATCACACAAACTCGTCCTGCTAACACGTCTCATCAGGTGGAAAATGGCTTTTCCAAGGGTTAAAGATGCCCTAAAACGTGTCATAGAATTTATAATGCATGCAAAAAGTTTTAAAAAATATATAAGGAATAAATGACATGAAAAACATCTTTAAACTTGATCATTTTTTACCTATAGAATATACACTATACTAGCTGTTTAGAATTGTAATAATATGCACTGTTTTGGTTGAATTCAGCCTTAATCAGCACTTCTTTCAAAAACATTCAAATATATTGAAGTCTGGAAAGGTATGAATTGTAGACTACAAGGGTATTATATTTAATTTGCACCTGAATATAAGACGCTGTGTCGAAATTGAGTGTTTACAGAGAGAGAGAACAAAAGCGCTGATTGTCATATTGTCATTTCCTGGAGAAATAATATATAATAGGTTACCTGAAGCCCTTAACAAAAGAGACATGTACAAACATAATAAAATATGTCTATAATGTTTTACCATAGCAGGAAGGAATAAGTGCTTCTTATATTAGATTGTAGACTATGCTTAGTAATAGATTAAAATAAATTATTCCAAAGGTTATGTGAACATACAGTTGAAGTCAGAACTATTAGCCCCTCTGAATTATTAGCCCCCCTGTTTATTTTTTTCCCCAATTTCTGTTTAATGGAGAGAAACATAATAGTAATAAAACTAATTTCTAACAACTGATTTATTTTATCTTTGCCACGATGACAATAAATAATATTTGACTAGATATTTTTCAAGACACTTCTATACAGCTTAAAGTGACATTTAAAGGCTTAACTAGGTTAATTAGGTTAACTAGGCAGGTTAGAGTAATTAGGCAAATTATTGTATAACAATGATTTGTTCTGTAGACTATCGAAAAAAAATTGCCTAAAGGGGCTAATAATTTTGACCGTAAAATGGTTTTTAAAAAATTAAAAACTGATTTTATTTTAGTTGAAATAAAACAAATAAGACTTTCTCCAGAAGAAAAACATATTATCAGACTTACTGTGAAAATTTCCTTGCTCTGTTAAACATAATTTGGGAAATATTTAAAAAAGGAAAAAAAAATCAAAGGTGGGCTAATAATTCTGACTGCAACTGTATATATACATGGGTTCTTGTACTTTTTCATGTTAATTTTTCAACCTTTTTCAAAAAAGCATTTAATATATATAATACAATAACTTGTTCAAATAAGCATGTTGAACAATAAAGACCTATCAGCAAATTCTTTTGAATTACACTGGGTTAATCCATTCAACTGACCCACTAAACAAAACCATATACTGTATGTTCAGTTATAGCATATTATGTTCTCATAGTATTGCACAACACTTGAAACAGATGATTAGATGAGACTTTATTATACTGTAAAGACTTAAAGGGGACCTATTATGCAAAAATCACTTTTATAAAAGGTTTAAACACAGTTGTGTGGCAACAGTCTGTGAATATAACCTGCTTTTAATTGTAAAAATCTGTTACCTACTTATCTACTAAACTATTTAATTTTTCATAATCACACTTGATAAAAACACTTTGATCTGCAGAAACACTTTGATTGACATTCTCCCTTTGTACATGTCATCAGAGAGGGAAAGTTCTATCCAGTAGTTATGATCTCTCCCTCATTAGCATAGGACATTAGTCTTATTTTTGAATCTGCCACTATGCTGACACACAGGCATATGCAGGAATGTGTTCAAATTTAAAGCAACAGTCGCCAAAAAATCATAACTAATAACCAAGCCTAAAAGGGGCAGTTTAAAAGAATTATAAAACATTGTGTAAGGGGTATTTTTGAGCTGAAACTTCACATACACATTCTAGGGACATCAGAGACTTATTTTACTTTATACAACTTTATATTAAACTTTATATTTTATTTATACAACTTTACAACAAGTGATATAATAGGTCCCCAATTTCTATCTGCTGTTTGGTGTCATGGTGGCGCAGTGGGTAGCATGATCCCCTCACAGCATGAAGGTCGCTGGTTCAAGCCATGGCTAGGTCAGTTGTTATTTCTGTGCGGAGTTTGCATGTTCTCCCCGTGTTCGCGTGGATTTCTTCTGGGTGATCTGGTTTCCCACACAAGTCTAAAGACATGTGCTATAGGTATGGATGTTTCCCAGTGTTGGGTTGCAGCTGGAAGGGCAGGCGCTGCGTAAAAATATGCTGGATAATTTGGCTGTTCATTCCGCTGTAGCGACCCTAGATTAATAAAATGGATTGAGCTGAAAAGAAAATGAATGAATGAATGTTTGGTGTCTGCTAAGAGCTGTCATTTGTGCTGAATTTCTGCTGTATACTGCTTATGTTGAGAGCTGTCCATGGTACTGAATTTCTGATGGGTAGTGAGAACTATCCTTGGTGCTAATGTCAAATGCAAAATTTGCAATACCATTTATCCGCACATGTGCCCGATGCTGGTTGGCTGTCTCAAACTCTCATAGAAAACAGAAATAGTCTTAGTAAAATGCAGCCTGTTTGGATTTTGAACAGGGCTGTTTTGGCATCTTTCACTATTAACAAAAGAAAAGGAAATGTAGCATGGAAGTCTGACAGAAAACATGAGAAAATGCAAAAGAGATAAATACTGAGATAAATATTCATGGCTCAGACAATGTAATATCTTTCCATATTGTGTGAGTCATAAAAATTACAATTCATATGCTGCTGAATGCATTCATATGTTTATGCATGTTTGGTAGAACTTTCAAAGTCACTTTGTATATAAACTGTTGCTGCTGATGCCAAGAGAATCTTTAAAAAACTCGATATCCACATCAAAACCTTTGATAAAACTTCAAAAATTGCAGCTATTAAATTTCACAGCTCGTCTTATTGTCACAGAGTGTGCGCATATCCACTGGCATGCTTTTCACAAGAGACATCAACACAACCATGAATCTCTTTATGAGAGTTTTCAGCCTGGTTACATAACTGGCTATTAAGCTAACAATTCAGCAGTCAGAGAATTGATTTCTTAAGCAGAATAATGAAAAGAGATAAGACACAGAGAAATAGAGGCCTGTATGGCTGCACCCACGCACGTTGGATGGTGTTAAATAATGCCATTGTCAGGCCATCCATGCTGTGAAGTGTTTAACTGCCAGTAATTGTCCAACAGATATGCAAGTGTTTCTTCAACTGTGGCTACTTTTGTCCACGTGGAAGAGAAAATAAATTCTCCCACAGCACACATTTCACACCTTGTTGTAATTTTTTATGTAATTGTTTTATTATTGTGAATATTTTATGAGAATGAGAGCGCAACTAAAGGACAGTTTAACACAATTTCCAGTTGTTTTAAAGTGAATAAATAAATGTGTTATTATACACTGTAAAACATTTTAAGTCAGTACAACAACAAAAAACATAATCCTACATTATTTCCTTTCGCTTTTTCTTGTTCACTCTACTTTTGAAAACATCAGCTGCAATGACCTACAATTATTTGTCAGTAATAAAAAATTTAGTTGGGTTACCATTAGATTATTCGTTTTCTGGAGAGGTGAACTACTCTGTAACAAAACTTTTTAAGTTGTGCCAAGTGAACATTTTTTGTCTGCAGAATTGGAATGCCTGAAGTTGAGTGAACAAACAAAACATAATCCTTATTTCCTTTCGCTTTTTCTCATCTACTTAACATTTATTTCACCTTTATTGATAGGACAGTAGACAGTATAGACAGGAAAGTGTTGGGAGAGGAGAGATGGGAAGAATCAGCATAGGACCTTAAGGTGGGAATCTGTCATGTGTCGACGCGCTAACCACTATGTGTACTCAACTTTTGAAAACATCATTGAAAAACCAGGAAGGCATGCTTCACATGTGAAGCATTACAAAGCATTTTTCCCTGTTTGTCCTGCCATGTATTGATCCTTGTCTTGTTTACCGTTATTGTTGTTTTGCCTCCTGTCCAGTTTCTAATTCTGTCTAATAAAAAAATTGTTAACATTTGTCTCTGTTTTAGTTAGTTTTTTCAATTGAACTATGTTTTTTTTTTTTTGTTCTGATAATGTATTATTTTTTGGTACCAATTTCCAAAAGAGTTTTTTTGGAAAACGTCAGCACCAATGGTGTAGGGGTTTGTGTGTCGACACATGGCACTCTGGTGTTCAGGGTAACCCGAGTTCGATTCCCACCTTGAGGTCCTATGCCGATCCTTCCTCTCTCTCCTCTCCCCACGCTTTCCTGTCTATACGCTCTACTGTCCTATCAATTAAAGGTGAAAAAAATGTTGAGTACACAAGAAAAAATGATTTTTTTGTTCACTCAACTTCAGGCATTCCTGTTCTGCAGACAAAAATAAAAAGTTTTGTTATAGAGTAGTTCACCTTTCCAGAAAACTAATAATCTTATGTTAACCCAACTAAATGTTTTTTGTATTACTGTACTGACAAATAATTGTAGGTCAGTGCAGCTCATGATTTCAAAAGTTGAGTGAACAAGAGAAAGCGAAAGGAAATAATGTTGGATTAGGTTTTTTTTTTTACTGACTTTTTTACAGTGCATTAACTGAATTCATATAAATGAACCTGTTCAAACATGTCAGTACCCTTGAATCTGAACACTGTGATCCATTACTTAAAAAGGATTTTTTTATGCCTTTAGCAAAAATGAATGATTGGGGATGGAACAATCAAAAGGAGTTTGAATGTGACCTTCATAATAATTAAAATATATCATTTTATTTAATTTTAAAAATGGTGCCTAAAAGTGCCTGTCAAAACAATGGAATACCTAGTTTCCTTCATCCTGTTTTATTAGAGGTTATTCATTGTGTAACTGATCACTTTCTATATTGACTGATTTGAAATCAGTGCTTGAATTGGTTGAGAGCACACAAATCCTACTAATAGATGTACACTTTAAAGACAAGCTGTAAATATCATTTCAGCCTGTGGCAGGTTTTTGTTGTGCTTTACAAAGAGGTAGGGAAAATTTCATGTTTATATGGAAGAGCTAGGGGACGAGAGCTTTTTGTCATTTCTTCTTTGACATCCATTTTTCCTGCCTTTGTACTTGTCATATGAAAGTTTGTCATAACCGTGTGGCTGCGATAGAGCCTGACTTTAAAAGAGACGGAGAGGAAAGAGGACGCTTGTGCTGCTTTATTTAGTATGATGGGGAAAGCCATTTTCCCAAGAGAGAGAGAGAATGAAATGTCCTGACAAAGAAGCGTGGGAGGCTAGAAACAAGTTCAAAGCCATCTCATGACTTTCACTGAAATATAAACATCTTTCATTTTGAATGATGTCTGTGACCTGTCTGACAAGAGCTGAATGACTGAAAGGAGAAGCTCTCCGTCTCGGCATAACCTGGAGATATGTTTACGTTACTGTTATCAAAAACACAAAACCCCGCCGCGATGTTCTGTCACGAATCGGCAAATTAAACATCATGCCGTACCATGTGTGTGTTTTCCCCCAGGTGAAGCGGGATCCATTTGCTTTCCTGTGGGACATGGCGGTGTTAGAGTACGCAGCTCTGACAGACGATGATTGTACGCTGGTGGTCACCGGAAACGGCATGAGCAGTAAAGGATATGGCCTGGCTCTGCAGCATGGCAGCCCCTACAGAGACCTCTTCTCACAGAAGTGAGCACTTCCCTTCATAGCGATCACGGAGAATGTTACAAGTCGTTAAAGCAGCTGAAGGATAGACACCACCATTTCAATCATTTCAAGTCAATATCAAGCTCCATAGCTTCGTAAACATCACACTGCATGACTGTGATGGATTGCTTCCCTTTTCCTTTCATCATCTGTCCTTTCTCTCATTTACATTACATTTATTTCCTTGGCAGACGCAGTCTTGCCGGAGAACCCATGAATCGTGTTGAATCACCAGTGTCTGCTTCTCAGCGCATTTATCTTCATTCCTACCCATCCTTTCTTCTCTCCGCTGCTTTAAAGCACCTCACCCTGCAGCCCTTCATTTGTTTGACTATAATTTGCATTCATATTTTCAGCTCGTACTGATGCTCTGCTCCACTCACATACTAATTAGCTTTAGGGAGGTAAGCTCACCGGCAATTAATAATGCACATATCAGGCGCATCAGGGCCTTGAAATGCATTTTCATGAAGAATCCTCTGCAATCACCTGCCAGACTGATAGGGGGAATTAGAATCAAACACATTTTAAATTAATACCCAGGACAACTGCTGTCGGACAGACTTTATTTTTTCAACCTTTGACATTTTCTTTGCTAGCACTAGTTACTGACCTTTTCCTCTGGATTCTTTACAAATACATCTGCATTTCTGAACGTCTCCTGCATTGAAATGCTTAAATAAGAATAAAACGAGTCAATGGATAAAGAGAAAGCTAATTAAAATTGAGATCCTGCAGAAGAGCAAATGTTCATTGCCACTGCTTAAGTTTTTTTTCAGCGCTTTGCAAAGTTTGTTCACACTATTTGAGAACCTTGTATCTCTGCCTTTTAATTAAAGAGATAATTGCTTAGGGTTTTTTTTTTTATTATTGAGTGCAGTATTAAATTTTGATCATTTGTTCCTCTGTCATGTTCCTTGACCACTAAATGTAATATTTGCCACATTATCTCCTTTTTGTCTGTGTCACCTTGCTAATCATTTTGGAAAAAGCTCAATTATTCTTTAGCTTTAAAAAAATTAGATACCTAATATTAATTATACCTAATACCTAGGACCAGACAGAATCTGCTGACATTTTTTTGCTATTTCTGCAGAAAATTTTGTAAAAATCTTCAGATTTTTGAGGAAATATTTTGGTAGTATCGTACATAAAAACTTAATATATGAAATAAAAATAATATATTTTTACTTATATTTAATGTTTAGAATGCAAATCCATCTAGATCTACTTATTTACCTACTAAAATTGTAAATAAATCAACTGAACATTATCATATTAGCCAATATTATTACTGAAATTATTTAAAAAACTGAATCAATGTAAATTGACACACATTTACACAAGTAAATAAATTAACTCAATGATGGGCTAAAAATCTGCAGAAATCGCAGATTCCGTGTCGGCCTACAATACCTAATGTTGGAATGTTAGCTAATTCCATGCGTGTTTAATGAGAAGTCAGGAGAGGGTTTTCAATGCCAAAAATATTAGTAATTAATTTAAAACAAATTAATAATTTGATATACAGAGCTCCGGGTCACAGCTGTCCCTCAATGTTATGTTCAGGCAATCTGCAACAACAACTCTCTCCCTCGACCCACATTTATACACAGAAGTAATCAACTTGTGTTCCAGGAATTGGCCGGGTGCAGTCCATTATTTATCAAACATTCTGTATTTATCTGGCCTTTGCACCACAGAGCCTGGCCCTTTTGACCTGCATACATACATGAACATGACACATTTATTATACATGACACATTTATTTAATAGAACGTAAAAGTGAACCAAAATAATAAAAAATAAAAACCTTTTTTCTCCTAACACTGGAAAAAGCATATGTTGGAAAACATATCATGGTCATGAATCTAGTCTCTGTCTGACTCTGTGCAGAACCTCTAAAAGGAGTAAAATCTACCCCAGCACATCTTAAGATTTTCAGTAGGGTTCAGATCTGTTGCTGGGCAATTGATGATTCAAAATAAAGCCTTCTTTCACAGGATGGATCTTGACATTGTCATCCTGGAATATGACAGTATAGGGGATACATCTCCTCGCATTTACAAAATACAATACTGCACACTACAGTGTATATTAGTTCTCTTTTTTTTTGTTGCCATAAATAAAGTATAGCAAGCCACAAGCATCGTAATCACTGAAATAAATCTCCAATGAAAGATGCTTGATAGTACATTCAAACAGCCAGGATGTACTAGAAGCAAAAACTGATAAATCTATGCCACTGTTCTCATAACAAGCTATTTTCTCTCCATTTCAGGATCCTTGACCTGCAGGAGAAAGGAGATCTTGACATTTTAAAGCAGAAGTGGTGGCCGAGGAAAGGTCGTTGCGACCTCGACAAGCATGCAGAGCCCCAGACGGAGGGTCGTGCCCTGAGACTGCACAGCTTCGCTGGGGTCTTCTGCATTCTCGCAGCAGGGCTGCTGCTCGCCTGCCTGGTGGCTGCTCTGGAGTCTTGGTGGAATGGGCCACGCTGCCAGCGGGCACAGCCCAAAGAGGTGACCCCACAGGCGGCCAAACTACGGCCAACCCCTGCCCACCGCGCCCAGGACTGTACAACCACTGCCACACTCTACTTTATGGATCCAGACGCCACTGACGCAAGCCCCGATTTAGTCGAGCTCCAGTACACCCAGCTATAGGTGTGACCATCAAATACTTACTGCCTCCCATTTGCTGAAGTGTTGCCAAAGAGAAGGCAAGAGGGAAGGGTGAAGGGAATCACTCAAGAAAAGCACCTAAGAAAACAATTATAAGATTACTTGAAGGACTAGTTCACCAAAAAATGAAAACTGTCATCATTTACTCACCCCCGTGTCGTTCCAATCCCCTATCACTGACTTTCCTTAGTAGAACACAGAAAGATCATTTGGAGAATGCTTAAAGCCAGCATGAAATGTAAATTCAGCTCATCTATTTCTAAATGCATGTTATTATCTCATTTATTCATGCATTTGTTTTGTTCTTTTACACATCTTTAATTAAAACTCACCTAAAAGTGTCATTTTGCATTTAATTTACTCCCTCTCAGGCCATTCAAAGCATTTTTCAGTAGAACATTAATGAAGATTGAAGAGTTGAAACAATGTTCCTTGGTGAATTACCATCACTATCAGAATTAAAATAAAAATCTGTGCCTTATGAATTAACTGAGGTCTTATAATGTTAAATGGTCAGTCTGTGAAAGAAACCTAAAATTATTTACAACATTATAACATGTTATCCACAGCCTTGGCTAAATAGGTTTATTCTGATTCTTTTCAGTGAATTGGTTTTTTTTCTGACAGTTTGTTTTGGGTTTAGATATTAAAAGAACTGCACATTTAATACGTTCTAATCATGCAGTGATGTAATTTCTACAATTATATAACGTAAGCACCAATAATGATAGAAAACATAGATATATAAAATATATGAACAAGACCGTCAAGTCTTCATCAACTTACCTTTTTATATAAACCATGAGAAACCATAAAAACTTTAAATTGGCCCCTTCATTAGAGTACCCAGTTCACACATGCACTTCCCACCAGCTCATCCGTTCTTTGGTCCAAGTCAGAACTCTCTCCCTTGTTCAGTCTCTGTTGGAGTAATTGGAGAGCTGAAGGTATTAACAATCTCTCTATCATATATGCAAATATATTGGCTCGTGTATAGTAGAAGTCAGACATGTCCAAAAGTAAGTTTTGATTAAGTAACTTATAGATCTGTGCTGGTTTGAAATACAGTCTCAGAGAGTTCAATCCGATTTGGTCAACTGGTTCAGTCGGTTCTCTAAAAGTGCAATTTTTAAAGAATGATTTGTTCTCTGGAGGTCACTCCATTTGCCTGAAGCTGTGGATCACAGGTAATAATGTTGTAAACAATGTTCAATTTCTGACACAGACTGATCACTTCATAAGACCTCAGTGTATCATCAGGAACCATGGTGACCATGGAATTATATGAATCACCAAAAACCACATTTTAAGCTAAGACTAGCTATTTTCCTCATCTTGGATGGCCTGAGGGTGAGTAAATTAACAGCAAATTGTAATTTTAGGCTGATGAATGCCAGACGTCTCCAATTATTTAGTCGGCTTAAATGCCATCCCTGCATGCTTGCTTGCATTTATCTGCTTTTCGGCGTAACATCTTAAAATCCAATCAGTAATTAATTGATAGAACCTACTATTTTTTTTCTATAATACGTTAATCTTTGAAACCATCCTACCCCTTCTGTCGCTTTTCTGTGTAATTATTCAAATCAAAGGTATCCAAACCTTTTAAGCTCCAGACAGGACATATTATTCCATCTAGTTGAACCACCGATGAAACTTGGTCACGTGATGTGAAAAACAATTAGAACTGACATAAGCTTTATTTCATGTCATTGTATTTTGAATTAATTTCATATTGATTTCATGTCTTTTTTGGAGCTTAAATGTTTTGCAGCCATTGATTTTATAATCTACACAAAGAGCTAAAGCATTCATATAAATATCTTCTTTTGTGTTCCACAAAATAAGGAGTTTGGAACTACAGAAAATAGTTACGTACTTTTCTGCTTTGGATGCATTACCTATTTAACTGGACATGACAGCTTTTGTAATCAAACTCATTAACTCCATGTTCTGGCCAACGACATGTATAGTTCCTTTCGTTGAATAGTTGTTTCCAAGTAACTTTCAGCATACAAACATCCCCAATTTGCAATTTCTGTCAATCCTACTTTCTCCGCTCGTTATAGGCTTTAGGCAAAGGATATACCTGGATCCCTAAACTAAAGTGTGTGCAATGAGAAAGCCAGTGACTTATTGACTCATGTTGAAGTGTTCTGCAGTTACTCTTCCGTCCTTGTCTCCTCTCCTTCTCTCTTTTCACTTTGGTGATAGCTTGAGCCAAAGCAAGCCCGTTGGTGAGAGCAACAGCTCATAAACCACATATTATTACAGTTCAGGAACGTTGATAGTCGATAATGTAAGATTAAATTTTATAGACACTCTTGAATAATAATGATCAGACATCATTTTTATGACCACCATTAGTCAACTGCTTGAACTGTGACTGGATTTGAATTATCAGCACACAGATGAAGAACTTTTACTAGATTTCAGGCTATATTGCTTTCACCAACTCTTGCTCTTGCTTAAGGGTGTTCAGTCTGCGTATGCCTGTATAGTCTGAGTGTTTGTTTATTTATGTATTGTTTTTGGTTATGCACTTTATGAAGGGAGCGATCTGAGCTCTGGCAAGCAATAAGAACAACACAATAACCAACTTTGCACATTTTACGTTTTATATCCCCTCTCTGTGTCTTCTTATTGCAATTATATGCCAATGTCCAGGCAGTCACCGGTTCTTTATGGTCTCATGCAGGACACTAAGGGCTGCGCTCTGGAGATGGCGTCTGGGTCATTGGCATATAATGAAATCGCACCTGCTGCAGGATGCGCACGGGACGTTTGGCCAGAGAGAGAAAGAGACTGGGAAGACACGCAGGCTTTTTACACAGGTCAGCCGAGACCTGAGCAGGGATACCTGTCAGTGGGGTGAACGGTGCTTGACAAAATAGAGTCATTTAGAGGAGGAGCAAGTGTCCTCCTGGAGGGGGTTAGGACACTAAATCAATCAGATTGCACTTGTGGATGTGGGTGGTAAGGTAATTATGACTCCCTCATGCATAGAGAACTAACTGACGGCACACACGCAGAGTCAGAGAGATTAATTCGTCCATATTGTGTGGATTAATACAAACTTTCTCTTTAGCAAGCTAAAAAAGGGGAAGATTTTACTCATGGAATCTCTTTGCCAAAGCAGCACTAACAGGAATCCCACTGTGTGTCTCTCCATTTCGCTCCACGCGCTCATCAAATTCATCATCTGTTTGTCATCCATCAGATCACCCATTCAATGGCCACACATCGATAAAATCCCAAAACATTGCAATCTGGAATCCAAAAAAGGAGATTGGCCTCCAGTTGTGTTGTTTGTCACGGCTGTAAGTGCCCCAAATTGGGTGTATTTTAATGGCAAATTAATGCATTTTTAATTAGAGGCACATTCAGACTTTCTATTACAGCTGCATGAGCTCTACAGTAATTATCTCTCCATTGATCTTATGACTCAGAAACGTAGTCCCATAATGTGACACCTCTAATTACCCAAAAATGGTACAGAACTGTGAAATATACAGTTGATTCGACCATGGTACTTAAAGGAAGTTAAAGAGAGAGTTCACCCCAAAGTAGAAGGAGTTTACCCTAGGGGTGGGAACATCAATGCTGAAGTATCACTATATTGATATTCGCAAGCTAGTGCACACTAATTTGGTATTGATGCCTTATTAACCCTCTGGGATCTGAGGTGATTTTGGGGCCCCTAAGATGTTTCTACATGCCCTGACATTTGTGCTTATTTTAGCTGCTTATCACATAGTATTGGCCAACATGTATTTTTTGTATTTAGCACAAACTGTGCTATAATAATATGTGAGAAATATTGATGTACATGCTGAGGTATATCCAGCTGCAGACCTGCATACACACACACGTTTTAGGCACACACAATCTAGCACACACAATCTAGGCAGGGGCTAAACTTATATGGTTAATGACAGTCTTCTATTTATTTTTTATTATTATTTTTTTTAACTATGACTAACTCCTTAGGAGGATTATCGCCACCTACTTTCTTTCTCTAATATTGGCGATCAAGACCGCCCGTGCTACAATTGTCTTTCATTAGAGTGTGAACAGTTTAGGGTTTCCCATTTCAGTCATTATTTCATTATTATATCGTAACAATCTTTTTAACATCTGTGCTGTTTTTGAAACTCAAATAATACTTATGACTTTATTCACATATCCACATACACAAAGAAAACATGATAGACCTTCTAATTGTAGGATTAAGTGTAATAAACTAATTCAGGACCTTAATGTTGTCATAATGTTAAAATCATTTTGTAGTAAGATATAAAAAACAAACAATAATTTGTCACAACTGTTAGTAATATATATATTTTTTTTTTCTTCAATTATTAATAGTTAATTTGATAGTATGACTATATTTGTTGCAACTATAATTACCACAAATTACCAGTACTTTATAGTTTAAAAACAATATATTACTTTAATTTACTTTTGTATTTAACGTGTAAAATCATTATTTAAAAAGTTATTAGAAAATTAAGCAAATAAATACTCTTCAATTGCTGGAGTAAAATATAAATATAGTGTTATACATTTATTAAATGTAAAAAGATTTGTTTTACATATAAAGATGTATTAAAGCCTTTACATATTACCTTACTATTATTTCCTTCATTATAATGAATCCATTATATGCATTAAACCTGTCCAATTTAGATCGTTTATATATCTCTAAAAAATGTTTCAGCAAGGCCAGCAAACGACTATCTGCTATACTGACTATGTCAGATAAATAATTACTGATCATCTATGATGACTGATAGAAAACTGTTCAGTCTGTTATATTGAATGACGATCGGAAACAGTGTTCCCCGTTCGCCCGTCTCAATCGTCATATTTGTGAAATAGTGTACACTATTGTCTATTGTGTACACTATTTATTAACAATATATATATAAAAATGTCTGAGAAGACACATACATATGACTGTGAGGCGCTGACTTTTTCTTGCCTGTACATATTTGTATATAACGAGAGACAGCAAAGTGAAGTCAAAGTGTATTTTGAATATTCATGATTTTTTTGAAGTTGAGTTTAAAAGAATTAATTACCTACAATATACAGACTGTTTGAATGGCTTTGTAAATTTTGTTCTAAAATAAAAATCTGAATTCCTTGTGGATGTTTTCTAAGGCCAGCAAACGACTATCTGCTACATTGACTATGTCAGTTAAATAATGACTGATCATCTATGATGACTGATAGAAAACTGTTCAGTCTGTTATATTGAATGATGATCGGAAACAATGTTCTCCGTTCGCCCGTCTACACTATTTATTAAAAATATATATCTAAAAATGTCCGAGAAGACGTTAATAACATTAACATCCGTCATAACCATATATGGTTTGCCTAGATCTTGTGTGCTGGATTGTGTGTGCCTGAAACGTGTGTGAGCCTGCAGGTCTGCTGCTAGATATTATTGGACAAGCTTGCATTTATTTTTTAAAATATGAATTGTTAGTATGTTTTGGGGGAGAAATGTAGCTGAAATAAGGTCCAAAAAACCTGAATGGGCCTCAACAAGACTTTTAAGTAACTAGTCTTGTAGGCTAGAATACTTTAAAATTATTCTGTTCTCTCATTCAAAGAAAACATCACAATGATTTACATTTATACTTATTACATCTTGAAAATAGATCCAAATATGCAGAAAGTTGAAAACAAAACCAAAAATATGTTGTATTAACTCTTCCTAATTTACAAATCATCTCAACAAAAGATGTGAATATTTAAAACACATTTTGTTCAAGGACTCAAGAAATGATCACTATATCTTATCAAATTAAAGCAGTTTTGTATCACCGATAACCTACTGTAACTAACAAGTCATCCCAAACATTCCTTCTTCTGCAGAACACAACAGAAGCTTTTTTTAAGCATGATTTGTCCGTATAATGAAACTAAAGTAGAAATGCAGTCACACAGGATTGGAAAGTAAATGATGTCTGAATTATCATTTTGAGGTGAACCATCCCATTTAAATGGAAAGGATGCATTACTGATCCTGAGAGGAAGAACAATGATTAACATGGTAGTCCAGGATGTAGCGGTTATCAGCGATGCTTCATAGTGTGGCGTCCACCCTCCTCGTTCTCCCACAGAGGATGCATGACATGAGAATTAAATGACTATCAGAACTCTGCAGAAAAAAATGTTAGCAGTTAGCAGGCTGTTAATGTTGGCTTGATTCTTTCATTAAGTGGCACGCCACAGCATCAGTGGTGCATGACCGAAGCTATTTCACGCCAGTGCGTATCAAAGAATGAAGAAATACCCCTTTCATGACTCCTCCAAAATAAGTCTGAAACATCGAAGCGCCAAAGCTTGTGTTCCCAATTCAATTTGTAGCCCATGTTTCCCCATGCATTTGCATCATTGATTTCGTAACTTTTCGGATGTGAAGCTATTTTAGCATTCAGACCTTTTTCGCTCACTGGAGTTGATGGAAGACAAAATGGGTTTGCCTTTATTTGGATAAGATTATTCTGCGCTGTCAGTAGTACCATGTGTAATTGCTATCATTAATCAGAGCCGATATGATTGTTGAAGCCCTTGGTAAACACCTTCTGCTCTTCTCCAAGAGATCACACGCACGCACACATGCACTTCCACGTTGTTTCCATTGACATCTGTTCTTGCTTCAGTGCTCGTCCACCTTTTTTTGCTTTTCAATTTTGCTTTTCTGTTCTTCCTTCCACCCCACAAATCAATTCAAGCCCTTTCATCTTTCCTCCGCCTTAGAGCCGGTCTCAATCTGGCCGTTTCTTTGTCGTTCCCAGGACAAAGAGGTGAATCTGGAGCAGGTTCACCACCGTTTGAGTGGGCTGATGGAGGACGATCTGGCACACAAGCAGCTGCCAGGTCAGTCTCTGGAGATCTCTGCCCTGGACATGGGCAGCATGCGGCCACAGCCGAGCTCCCAGGAGGCCCTGAGAGATTTTCCCCCTGGAGGCCTGTCCGTGACCTCGTTCCTCCAGGAGGCTCCTGGGGTCGGCCGCGTGCCCGGACGGAGCCTCCCCCTCCCTCTCAGCAGTTCCACTCTGCCGCCCTCCATGCGCTGCAAACACCGGGCGCCCAACGGAGGCCTTTTCCGCCAGAGCCCCATAAAGACACCTATGCCCATCTCTTACCAGGCAGTGCCCGGGGGACCCATCCCAGAAGCCATTGATCCAAGCCATGGGACCTCGATTTGAGCCGACCGGTCTGAGCGTTCCAAAAGACTGCCAACCAGCCCGCCACAAACCCCCACCCCAACGTTCGGACCAGGTCTGGTTGCATTTATACAATTACGTACACATACAAACAGATATGAAGAGAGAATCTTTTTTTCAGTACAGATACATATGACTGTGAGGCGCTGACTTTTCCTTGCCTGTACATATTTGTATATAACGAGAGACAGCAAAGTGAAGTCAAAGTGTATTTTGAATATTCATGATTTTTTTGAAGTTGAGTTTAAAAGAAGTAATTACCTACAATACAGACTGTTTGAATGGCTTTGTAAATTTTGTTCTAAAATAAAAATCTGAATTCCTTGTGGATGTTTTCTAAGTGCCACGTTTAAAGGTTGTTGTTTTTTTTTTTTGGTTGTCATTTGAAGTAGAAGAGACGGAAGAAAACAATGATCTGTAAATCGTTTGATCTTATACTTTATTTTTCTTTGTTTAATATAAAAGAAGCTTTAAGGAGAAATAAATCAGCGGGTTTGTGGAGGCATCGCTCGTGTAGCGTTTGATCCCAGGGAACAAAGTTTTAGTAGCAGCTCTTCGTCATATACTCTGTATGGAGGCTGACGCTGTCTTAGCCTTTGACAGCCGTGTGTACAAACATCATCTGTAGACTCCAGCATACGCTATTTTCAGATAGAAGCTAATATCAGACACATTCTAAAAGGGAGATATATGTACATTATATGTACCTGAAATTCTTTTACGATGTACTTTTAAAACATGGCTGAAAGAGAGATACAGTATAAACATATCAATATTAACTTCTCTTGAGTAGAAAATTGAATTATATACAAATCTTGGTCATGAAGCCAGAATGGTAATGATCTTAACATGTTGCAGGAAAATCACAGTTGATGTTTTGAGATTCTCAAAAATAAACTCTTTTGCGCCAAATCTTTTATCCATTTAGTGTTTATTGGAATGACTATCTCTTAAAAAATCTTTAACAGTTCAGCAGTTTGGTTTAAAGAACAATGAATTGCATTAATTAATTAATAGATTTTTTTTTTATGTATACACATTTATGTTTAAAGTGATTAATCATTGTGCATTGATTAAAAAAATACACAGTCCATAGAAGATAAAATACCAAGTATTTATCTCATATTTATCTCATATTTGTATTTATTTTTTACACTTTCACTGACATAAATTTCTTTACCAGCATCAGTCCTAATGATAACTACCAAAATGCATTCATTTCAAGCGTTTTAACCCAAACAATGACAGTTTGTTTACATAATGCCCCTGTTGTTTTTTTAATGAAAAACAATAAAATCTATTGTTTTCCATATACTCACGACTAAGTAGAGAGTTTAATTTTTCTTTGGGGGGGGGGGTGATTTGGTTGAGTGGATGATCAGGAACATTCATTTTGATGCATTGTTGTTGTTTTGTGCTGTCACATACATACAGCACATACAGTGCACAGCACAAATGATTTTGAAAATGTATATTTTTAGACATTTCTCAGTAAATATAGACAATATATGCATTTAAACAAAACTGTTTTATTAATGTTTTTAACATTTTTAGGACTAAAAGGATCATGCATAATTTCAAATAAATGTAATAGTTTTTTATGGTTCTGGTTTATTTTTCCTAATGGTTTTCCAACATATTCATTGGTGTAATTGTTTAACAGGCCCATAGCCCAGGAAGGTTTGGGAGGTTCGAAAGACCCACCCCTCAATGACAAAGGTCCAGGATTTGTCACATAAATGACCTAATTTGTTCTATTTTGACTGCTACACCATCATAAATTGTGAAAATAACCCATCAAAAAAGACATTGAGACTAAGTGGAATCCTCTGTTGACCGTCACATCAGGGTGACTTCAGCTAATCAGTTTTGGCCAATGCAAACTATTATTTTTCAACATCCATCTGTGCAAGATAACGTTTTAAAAGGAACTTTAATTCTAAATCTTGGACTTTATTCTTGAAATAAAAAAGGTGTGGAGTGGGCCATATTAAAAGGAATTTAAATACTAATTTGGTTATTGTTGTTTTCCATGAATTTAATCAAATGTGATTTTATTTTTATTTTTTTTACAAGTGAGGCTAGACAAATCATGATGCTTTTCTTTTATTATGTTGTAAGGTATTCAAATAGCCAAATTCTGACTGAGGAAAGTTGAATGTGCTGCCCAGTTTGCAATTTGCCTAATAAATGACAATAGACTTCAGTTTTTCCATTTAAAACTAAATGTTTTATAAAAAAATATGTTTATATAAAATATTTATTCAAAATCTTTAGGAAATATATTGGTACATTAAAAAGTCTGGTTATGACCACCCAACAACCTCATCCAACTTAAAGTGCTTAAAACATCACTAAAATGCAGTATTTAAATCTCATAATTAAATAGAAAATGAGGCATATAACTGCAAAACGGTTCGCTTTTTGAGAAAAAGAACCACCTCATTCACCAGGCTGGCTTGGGGCCTGATTAAGCAATTTTTTTAGATTAGTTCCAGTATTGGCTTTGGTATTCTAATGTATATACATATTTTATTATAGAAAGTATTAATTTAAAAGAGAGATCTGTTAGGAATGTACAGTACTCTATGCATACAGTACATTGATAAATAAACACATTTATCATATACAAACTCAAATATTGCCACATTATGATATCAGTTTGGTTTTTCCAATAAGAAAATCACCTTGCTTGACAAAACTTGATCAATCTCACTAAACTACAATGAAAGGAAATGCACAAGGTTTCAACATTGATAATAGGTTTATGGGAAAATTTAATTTGAACTTATCTGATCAGTAAACACTGCTATATACAGTTAAAGACAGAATTTGTTATGCTGGTAGACAAGTAAGAGTGAGGTGGTTCTCTTTTTCACAAGTTTTATTCAAAACAAAGTCACTAATCACAAAGGGAATGCAACGGGTTGATATGCTGTTGTGATCTTCATACTCAGCAATATAAGTGCCAATAGTTGTAGCAGTCAATCTCACTAGTGTTCGCTCTCTGTAAACACAGTGGGAGAGTATACAGACAGTTCATCTGGTAGGTAGTGTATCTTCTGGTAAACACAACACAAATGTAAGCTTTCCACTAGATCGGTGAGAAGGATCAAGCAGACTATGATCATACGTTGGTGAGTATACAAGCACACAGTTCATTAGTGATGGCAGATCTTCTAGTAAACATCAGATAAGAAACGTCACTTCCCTTGATCAGTATGAAGAACTCGAACGTGGAAGAAGGTGAGAAGACGAAGAAGCAAAGGTGAAGACAACCATCTGACTTCAATGCCAATGACTGCGAGGAGAAGGTAGGCTTTTATAGTGTCCTTTGATGAGGGAACACAGGTGCAGGTACTTAGAATGCCGGTGAGGGTTCACAGGATTGGATGGAGGTGTTTTGAGAAGGTGAGCGCTGATTTGGTGGGCAGAAATGAGCTGGGGGTGTGACAGAATTATTAGCCCCCCTTAATTATTAGCCCCCTTTATTTATTAGCCCCCTAGTTTATTTTTACCCCAATTTCTGTTTAACAGAGAGAAGATTTATTTCCATACATTTCTAAACATAATAGTTTTAATAACTCATCTCTAATAACTGATTTATTTTATCTTTGCCATGATGACTGCAAATAATATTTGACTAGATATTTTTAAAGACACTTCTATACAGCTTAAAGTGACATTTAAAGGCTTTACTGGTTAATTAGGTTAACTAGGCAGGTTAGGGTAATTAGGCAAGTTATTGCCTAACGATGGTTTGTTCTGTAGACTATCGGGAAAAAAAATAGCTTAAAGAGGCTAATAATTTTGACATTAAAATGTTGTTTAAAAAACTGTTTTTATTCTAGCTGAAGTAAAACAAATAAGATTTTCTCCAGAAGAAAAAATATTATCAGACATACAGTGAAAATGTCCTTGCTCTGTTAAACATCATTTGGGAAAAATTTTAAAAAGTGGGGTAATAATTCTGACTTCAACTGTATGTACTGCAGTGTGCAGCTTCTAACTGTCAATCAAACAAATGTTTCACCTGTTTCAGCAATGCTATATTCAGTACATCTAGCAGAGGGTCATAAAAGATGAAGTGTTGTCTTGCAGTGCCTTCCAGCTTCATCTTCAAAATAGTGCTCTTTCTGTCTCCGATACTAATAATGATCAACAACTGACATTCCCCTGCAGAGCAAATCAATGGAAGCATTAATTATACAGTGTGTTTTCAGATAAACTCTACATGACTATTGATTTCCACAGTCCTCTTGGAGTGCACTTATACTTCTTATTTCCACTAATGAACACAACCATAAAAACAAGCGGTCTGCAGCTCTGAAGGCTTCGGCGGCAGTTTTTTGACCAGCTGCTTTTTTGCTCTTCGCCTTAGATCACCGCCGGGTTTACATTCACACTTTTCCAGGGCTCTTGGTATCTTGCAGCGATGACACTTGACGATTTACACCCCGTTCTCCAAAGTCAAGCAAAATAGAAAGGTCACAGTAGTGCCTATAGTCCCTGCGGCTACATCAACAGCAGATTTGAAGTGTTTCTGGACTATTTTTCTCAGGTGGACAGACTGACAGTGCCCTCTTCGGCTCTCCTGCCAGCTGTGCCAATGAGATCTAGGGCACCGTGACTGACCCATCAACAGCAGGAGACATTAAAAACATGTTGTGTCAAAACATATATGCTTCTACACAAACAGCAACACTATAAATCCACCAAGTGACGAGGATGACCGTGTATCTCTATAGAAAGATGATGTTCCGGAAGTGTTTAAAGATTTAAAGATGCCAGTTAAACTCACATATTTGGCCATGCTGGAGTAATGCTTTCCAAAACTGAGGCATAGAAGTAAACTTGAGTCCAAACACCCATGAAATTCTAAAAGCCCTGAACACTTACAGTAATACAGACAAAATGTTTATGCTATGCATAATTTGTGAGGAGATGCAGTTTAACGGTTTCATGTTCTAGCTTAATGTGATCCCAAAAGTTTGAAGGCTGGGATTGCTAAAGGCATGCTAATATTACACTTCATAATGTGCACACCCTATAATTTGATACATTATGGAGAAGGTATTAGCTATATTATTAGATGTCATTGTGTGAGTTTAAGTGAAAATGGTCAGATGTAAAGCACTGTTTATATGGTCAAATCTGTTAATCGAATGGTCACAATATCCACAAAATGATTTCAAAGCACAGTGAATAGAATAGAATAGAATAGAATAGAAATGAGTCAGATTACAACAGAGTTGAGGATCCAAATGCAGTTCACATTTACATTTAGTCATTTAACAGACGCTTTTGTCCAAAGCCACTTACAATTGAGGAGGTATTCAGCAATTCAACAAGAAGAGGCAAAACATACCATTTGTGCTATTTATTCAAAGTAACTTGTTGGGCTCAGAGAATGTATTGCTAGAGTATGTTTTTGTTTTTAGAGAGAGGGAGAAAAAGAGAATGTGCTTCAATAGGTGGTTTTGGTATTATTCACCGGGGTTCAGGTGTTCTCGGAGGAGATGGGTTTTTAAGTTGTCGCTTGAAGGTTACCAGTGTACCAACAATCCGAGTGGGCATGGGAAGATTATTCCACCAACACTGAACGAACCGGTTTTGGAAATTAACTTATAGCCTCTCTGTGATGGCACCACAAGGCGGTGCTCACACCCTGACCGGGGGTGTGGACCTTCAGCAGCAGGTGGAGTTAAGAGAGTTAATTAAGAGAGTGGTCAGGCAGGCAAAAATTAAAACAGGGTCAGACAGGAGCATGCAGGTAATCCAAAGCATAGTCAAAATAACAGGCGAATGGTCAGGCAGGAGGCAAAACTACATAAACAACAAACAAAGCAAGGGTCAAAAAACAGCAAGACAACCAAGAAAATGCTTCATTATGCTCACTCACAGGATACAAGACTCAGCAAAGAGTATGTGTGAATGAGGTGTCTTTATAGTCCTAGTAATCAGTCCATCATGAGCTTCCAGCTGTGTGTGTGTAATCATGGGGATCAGGAACTGGTGTGTGCGTACAAAGACTTCTGGGAGTTTTATTTCGTGGCTGATGTGTTGTTCTGCGGTGATCTGCACAGACTAAATTGCTGGTGATTGTGACAAGAATAGAACAGAATACAGTGCTTCCTACACATAGACTTTACTTTGGGGGGGGGGGGGGGGGGGGGGAGGGGGGGGGCAGGTATATTAACAGTTGCCCAAGTATATTTAGTAACATTTATTTTTATTATTGTCATCATTTTACAATTTTTTGTATCTGCCCAATAGCCAAACATCTGCGATCAATTAACCAGTGGAAAATCTCCTGTCGCCCTACATGTTTCCTACTTCTCGTTGTGTGTGCGCGAGAACTGTCAACACTCCCACAGACAATCTCACGTGTTTTGCAAAAACCCACTGAGACGTGCCTTTTTGAACTTAAAAATTCATCTATCCGGGGTTTCTAAATCTCCTAAAATGTCCGGGATTTGACTTTTGGTTTCGCTTTCTAAAGTCGTTGTTGATTGTATGTATTTTTAAATTACATTTTTATTTTAAGCCTGATTTACTCTCGCTTGGCTTCGGAGCTGACAGCGCATGCACAGCCGCAAAGCTGAGAGAAACATTATTTAATTCATTCCTTGATCTAAACAACTCAGATAAACTTTATTTACTCAGAGAGCACAAAATTACATTTAACCTGGCTGCAAAATAAATGTACACTATTATAAAAGCTTAATTAACTCATTTGCCTTATTTAAATAATCTACACTTTTTATTTTTGAATTATTTTACTTTTAAGAGGTTTTTATTCCATAGATTTTTTTTCCTTTATCTCATTTATTTCTCATTTGCTGTATATATTTTTTATTTGATATTGTTGATATATTACACATATTATACATATCTAACATGCTTTGGCAATACTGTACAAAATGTCAGCAGCAGATTTTACCTGTCAAAGGATACACATGGCTCCTGAATAGAATAAAAGCAAAACAAATAGTGGATTTCTTTTTTATTTCAACAGTCGTTAAAAAAAAGTCAACCCATTAAAAAAACAGTTTATAATAAATAAAAATATTGTTAAAAATCACTTTTTTGTCGCATGTACTGTAGGTAACCATGTGCCATGGGTAAAAGGTGTGTTTCAATCCGGCTACCACCGCAAGTATATTTCAAACCTGTGGGAAGCACTGGAAAAGAATAGATAGTTGTGACCCTGGGTCTTATGTATGGGTCTTATGTAGCATGGGTATGTTGACAATGGTCAAAAATACAAGGTATTGGTCAAACTTATTCATTTTCATTTATGCAAAAATGATCAGAAAATTAAGTAAAATCATGTTTTATGAACATGTTTAATACATTTTCTACTGTAAATATAACAAAACATAATTTTTGATTAGTATTATGCATTGCTAAGCATTTCATTTAGACAACTTTAATGATATTTTTCTCTGTATTTAGATTGTATCCAAAAATGTACTCTTACAGGTTTTATAGTCTGCAAATATTTTGACATTTTGACATTTTTTTGGAAAATACACATTTGCACTCCAAACAGATGCTCCATACTTGGCTACATTGTGTTCAGCAAGATTCTCAAGTATCGATCCATTGCTGCTAGCAGCTTTGTAGATCTTTCCAACACCTGCTGCTGACATGAGTTCCCAATACCAGTGTGTTTCTGTGCAGCACATTTAGCATTAACACTCCAGCCATCTCCTCTAAACACTCCTGACACCATGCAGTGCTAGGTTGTTACATTTTGACTCGTCGGGCTGCTGAACATGGCTCCAGTCTTCCACAGTCCAGGTGTTTTGCAACAGTCAGATAAAACTAATAAAGGATTTCTTTGCTGGTACACAACCTCTCAATCTCAGCAGCAGATAACATTGGCAGATGGAGGTCTGGTACAATCTGTTCAGTTGATTGTCATCATTCTGTTAAAACATTTACTTGTCTTTCTTGACCAGCCATTACACTTGAATCGTTATGGACTCACATCCAGCATATGAGCAGTATTCGCAACCTGTTCACCTGATTTGCCATTTTAACAAAATTCCCCTTGGTCACAGAGGACATTTTCTTCCATTTTTCAATTTTACTCAAGTGCCTAAAATAAAATAGACTAAAATAGCTAATACCTGCTTCAAAGAGATTGATTGAAACAGCTTGAGGATGAAGTGTATGAGCTTGATTTGACCCCTGGCCAAAACACGAGAAGTCATGAGGAATAAAATTGGTACACTTATTCAAAATGTAGTCAGTATGAATATGTGAATAATTCCTTTTTCTTAGGATGGACGTTGCTTTTGGTCACTATATTTTACAGTCAATCGGTAAGATTTTTAATGATCTTTTAAAAATATTAGTTATTAGTTATTATATTAGTTCCTTTATATAATAATATATAATCCTTTTTTATTATATTTTTTTCAGATCCTAATTTCCAGCATTATTACACAGTCACATGGTCTATCATTAACACAAAATAAACACCCAGCAAGCATTTTTTGTTTTTAAAAGATGTCTAATAAATGTCTAATAGACGTCTAAATAAAGGATGTGCGGCTGTGGCAGTGCCTCACCTGTTATCATCCTCACCTGTCATCATGAGATGTATACTAATGATAAAATCAATATTTGTCCACTGATCTGTGCTATAAATGCAATTTCTGGATAATTCAAATGATTTCAAATCTTTTTATAGTCAAAATCACAGTTTTTTTGCGTATATCCTGTTCAATTACAGTGTAGGAAAAGAGGTGAGGTAGCTGTTCCTCACATCAGATTGTGTAATCCTCTGCACGTTGGCTTGAGCATGTGCCTTTTGCTTAGTGTATCCTACCAATGTAATGCTTAATTAAAATGTTTTTATACATTGTAAACAGTTTTATTATATGTCGTTACTTTGCATATGATAGGTAATGTATTTCACGTATGTCTATCTGACATACAGCCGCACTTAAAAGACATGAGGCTCTGCCACAATGAAAGGGGTGCGTGTGAGCTTGTGGTTATTCTTGTTCAGTGGTTGCTTTTCTTATACATAGTAAAGTTCAATAGGAGTCTGTTATTCTGTTTTGCTCAGACTGCGAAAATGGCGGCTGTAACGTTAATATCTCGGCTCAAAAAAATTCTCAAAATTAAGCTAAAGGACAGATCAGAAGATAACTCAATCATTGTATCGATCAAATAATTCATGTCATTTCATGACTTGATTTACAAGTAAAGGTAAGACCACTTTGCAAATACTGTGTGTGTGTGCATGTCTTTGCGAGTGAGAGAAAGAGAGACAGAGCATGCGCGCATTCGCCGTGATACTGTGTCGCTTCCATTGGTCGCTTCTCGCTTGTTATAGGTTGTCTGTTGTGTCCACCTTGGTGTTTTTGGGAGGCATATTGAATCACTATACATTTTACATTCTTCCTTGGCCCAATATCTACCTGCCATGTGTATAGAAAGGATGCTGATATGATATATGAAACATATCCGGTAGTTGGCAAATATATTGAGTGCATATGTTTGTAAATATGACCCTGAAAGAGTCGTGCCTTACCAGCCACAAACCTCACTGCACATCACTGGTCTAAACATAGTCGTCTTGGCTAAAACAAGGCTAAATTTGGCCTGTCAGTGAAAATCTAATAGACGTCTAAGAATAGGCCAAAACTAAACAAGTCATCAAATAAACAGAAATGAATGACCACACATATAAAGTCTGTCTAATCTGTCTATTTTACAACTAGTCTAGTTTTAGGCTATTCTTAGAAGTCTATTAGATTCACTGACAGCCCATGTTTAGCCTTGTTGTAGCCAAGCTGTCCACATTTAGATGTCCATTGTCATGATTACAGGAGATCGCTGGAAAACATTCATACTCACATGAACTATAAATCTGCCACGTTATGGACTACAACACCCAGTCATGCCACACACGCACACAGCCGGTTCCAAATCCAGACTGATTACACTCACAGCTGAAGCTGCTCAAACACTGATTAATTGGACTATTTAAACCTCTCTGTTCCACACACATGTGGCTGAGTATTGTTTAGCGGTTGTTGTCCATACATAAGTGGTTCTCTTTGTTTCCTGTGTTTTTGATCTTGAACTGTCTAGTAGTGATGGTGAAATGAAGCTTTCTGAACCAGTAAAGCACTCGACTCAATTGTATTGGAAAAAGGTTCGTTACTCAAAGCTTTTTAAATCAGAGCTCAATGACGACCTCTTCTGGTTAAAGTGTGGGAAAGCACTGTGTTGCAATAATGTCAAATGTTCACAACTAACTCATTCATGTAGTACAACAACAGTAATATAAACAAATAACTCAATTACTGTAGTTTTTACACATAAGGTATGTTACACTACACCACAGATGACTGTAGTAAAATCCAAGGTATTCAAAAGCACTTACATCTTATTCCAACTAGTCCTTCACCCACCCACTCGTTCCAAGCGGGGATCGAACCAGCGATTCCTGCATGGGAGGCGAATGCTCTAAGGAGGAGGCTGTGTGAGTGAAGCTTTTGGCCTGCGCTTGCCAGCTGGTCTCCGTTAAACACTATACTACGATATGCAGTGGTTTTCTTTAAAGATAGTTGTAAAAAATACGCTAATACACTTTAGTATGGTTCAAAACCTTTTTACTATGAATTACTATTGTATTTTAGTTTAATTACTGGTGTGTGGGACCGGTGCTGTGCTTTGAAACAGTAGAAACGTATGTAATTGACGGCTAATCTCTCTCTATACACTTTACTAACCCATGGGGGTGTTTAAACCTTTGAATCTAAATTCGAAGCAGTCACGTGGGTATAGGCGAAAATGAAGCTTCGGACGTCACTGATCACGTGATGATGGCTAAACGAATCACGCTCCGGTACACTGCTTCACTGCGAGATGTATCATTTTTCTGATACATGCTTCGAAGCCTCGGCGCACAACACTACATCATTACTGTTTAGCATGTTTTGACCCTTTGCTGCCTGCCCTGAACCTTTCGCTAATGGTGAGCAAAGAGAGGCTTCATGAAACACTGAAACAGTCGAAGCTAATGTGTCGAAACTTCTAAACGTTTCGAAACCACTCTCTACGGTGACACCTAATGGTTATTTTTTTATGTATTGCACTGGAACAGCTTCAGCAAAGAACAATTGAGCAAATTAAGGTATCAAACCCTACTTTGTAGAAATTAACCTTCGAGTGATTTAGTGGAGTGGTTAGGGTTCCTGACTATCATGCGGGGATAGTGGGTTCAAGTCCAGGCTGATATAGCTATTTTGAAATGCTTTAATATCAGTTTGAAATGCTTTGTTCTTGTATCTTTTTGTTTCAACATTGGTCTAACATCCGAATAAACACTTTGTGAATAAATATGTCTTGGTCAGGTCACAAAACAGGGTTGTTGCTAGACCAGACACAGTTGTGACCAGAAGTTATCAAGAATTATTTATATTATTCATTAAATTTCCCATTGTATTTTATCAACTTCTACCCAAAACCTAAACCCAACCATCACAGTACTGTAAAAATGTTAATTATTGTTTTACAGTGTTACCAAAATGATGCTAAATTGATGGAAAATCTGCAGCTGTATCCTATCTAGACTACACCATAAAACAGAAACATGATTAAAATACATAAAATCATGATTTTGGAATATTTGTACAAGTCGGGATTCGAACTCAAAAGTCATTTGAAGCACAGTAACAACATGCACACACAGTCCACTAAGCCATATGAGACAGAAGTTTTTCTGACCCTGTCAGTCAAACGCAGATTCTCCAGGTCTTGAAACGCTTCTGAACTGATTGATGCTTTCAATCGCTTTAGTCACGTGACCAGGTGTCTCGAAACACTTTAGTCACGTGACCTGGGTGTTTCGCATCATGCTTCAGTGCAGTGTTTCGAAACACTTGCGCTTCGGGATCTCGACACTGTGTCGAAACGTCAGTTTCACGTCAGCCATCCCTACATTTCGCCTGTTTTTTGGATTTCGCTTCTGGATTTTCTACAACGCTGTTTATGCTGGTATTTGACTCCTGCCTGATTGACCATTCTAATAATAAAGCTGCATTTGGTTCGCATAGCATCCATACACAACATCCATTAGATGTCTATTGAACACAACATTTTTGCTGGGCATTTTCATTAGTATAAACTAAACTTAGAAAATTACAGATAAATGATGAAAAATATAATGTTTTTATTATTATTTTATAATGTTTAAAAATCTATAGGTATAAAAGGATGCACTAGTAAAAATAATCAAATGTCAGAGCATATTTCAATAGAGTGATGCTGAAAGTCCAGGGCTCAACACTGAATAGACTTTAATTGCTCTGAAGACACTTTCAGACTGAGAATGCACCACTAACCTGATCACAAAAGGTTTGCAGATGTTTTATTAATATCCTATTTACCTGGAGAAATGATTGACATCTTTGTGGTCTGGGGAGAAAAAAAAAACATAATTTCATAACCATCAAGCCTCTGATATGCTAAACTGTGAGTCCTAATTATAGCAGCAAAATATGAACACAACACCGCGACCAAAGATGATACTGATGCTTTTGAGTCTGGCTAATATGAGGCTATTAGTCATATAAATGAGTGTAGGATGAGCTGCAAAAACAGAAGGGAAAAAACAGAGCTCCTCTCACACACGTAATTCAAGATTCAGCAGATGCAGTGTGTCTTCCTGAAAAAGAAGCATCCAACCAAGAGAAAAGAATGAAACAAAACCACACATCGGTAAACAAGTCATGATGGAGAAAATATTTTACAGCTGATTTTGGCAAAGCTCAGACTTCCACCCGTGACACAGCGGGCTTCAGTGGTTCAGACGAAGAATGACAAGGCCCTCGTCTTATCTACTGTAGCACACAAACCAGCACCCTAACCTTGAGAAGTCATTTTGCTAGATCAATATTTGCCAGCCGGAGAGATTGAGAGGCAGGCGGAATACTGCGGCTTAGAAGAGATGGAGGGAATATCAATGCCCACAGGTGAGAGGTGGAGAAAGCAAGAAATATGGCGGCTGTCAGATCACATTTTTTTTAAGCTCCATCAAGTTTCAAGTGCCGCTGGAAAATCTTGCAAGTTTGTGTTTTGTAAACTGCAAATAACTTTTTTCGGAGGCATTGTTTTAAGCTGTGTTTCTGGTTGATACGCAGCCTGTGAGCACAATGCATAATACAGAAGTGTTTGTTATTTTATGAATGTGTAACACTGATCCCTAGAGACTGTGAATTCTCGGCATGAGTTTTATTTTATTTTGTTATGGGTCCAATACAACGATTCCTCACTAAACCAGGGATTTTCAGTTGGTTGAGAATCCAGTCTGGACAGAGACTATGTGATCGGCTGTGTGATTTCTCACCTCTTCTGTTATTAACTCTTGGCATATGAATCCAATCAGATCTGTAACACTTTCTTTTTCAAATATAGTGATCTATATTAGACATCTCGGGTAGCTGATTTGTTCTGCAGAAGCTCTTAAATCAAGTGTTAAAAGAGCTACAATGACAAGTTCTAAATTGTCAGATCTAAAGAAAAAGAAGGTGGAAAACTGTGCTTTGAAATATGACTGGACAGACGTTATGCATTCTCCCCCAAAGGAGTACTAAATCTTCATTTGCACTTGTTGGACAGTGTTATTAAAAATGGTAACAGTTCAGTGCCAGAATGAATCGCAACATGTCTCATCAACAGAAAACAAGGTCATTAAAAACGAAAATAAATGATGAGAGAATCATATCTGTCATCAGATGCATCAGCTTGGGGTTATCCCTATGCCACCTGGTCAACAAAGTTGAATGTCTTAAAATAAGCCCTAAATGTTGAATTTAAATAAGTAAATGCCAATGAGTAATTGGCAAACCTGTAGAACACATGCACTCCTCTCTGAACAAAATAAACATTCTAAACTATCTTAGACTTAGCCATAGTGTTTATTTACAGTACTGCTGCCCTCTGATGATTTCAAGTGCTTCTTTTGTAATGTAATGGTGTGTGTGTTTATAAAGCGCATTTATTGTGTATGGCTATACACCCAAAGTGCTTCACAATCATAAGGGGGGTCTCTCGACACCACCACCAGTGTGCAGCATCTGCTTGGATGATGCGACGGCAGCCACAGGACAACGGCGCCAGTGCGCTCACCACCCCCCAGCTATAGATGAAGTGGGAGACAGTGATAGAGCTAATTCGGTGGATGCGGATTGATTGAGAGGTCATGATGGGCTGATGGAGGGAATTTGGCCAGGACACCGGGGTTACACCCCTACTCTTTTGTGCCATAGGATTTTTAAAGGCCACAGAGTCAGGACCTCAGTTTAACATCTCATCTGAACGACGATACCGTAAGTCACTTTGGATAAAAGCCTCTGACAAATAAATAAATGTACATTTATGTTTACTTGACTGTATTTTTTGGCCTTCTTGCATTTACTTGACAGGAAGTTAAGTGAGGGGTAGGGATCAGAAAAGGTCCAAGAGTTGACACTTGAAACTCAGGATGCCTGGAGCATTGTTTTGTTATTTGTTGGCACACTAACCACTGGACTATCAACGCCAACGTAAATGTACATTTTGGATAATTGTTGCTGTGATTAATAAGTTCTGGCATGTTCCACATTTGGCTGAAGTTCTTTTATCCCTGAATGATGCAATATGTACCTTTTTATTTATTAAATATCTACAATCTATCAATAATTGGGTTGAAATAACTTATTAGCGTTTGAGTGTACGGTGGTCCCTTGTTTTTCGCGGCAGTTACATACTAAAACTAACCCGCAATAGGCGAAATCTACAAAGTAGTCAGCTTGATTTTTTTTACAACTATTGTAGATGCTTTAAGGCTGTGAAACCCCTCACTACACACTTTATACACTTTTCTCAGACTGGCATTAACATTTTCACACTTTTCTCTCTTGTTTAAACTCTCAAAGTTCAACTATTTAAAAATAAGTTAAGTATTATAGAATGAAACCAAAAATCAAAACCATTTGATCATTTATTTATTCTGCAATGGCGCCCTACAGCTGCGTAACTTCTACCTTTCTTTAGCATGTCCAGAAGTTAACTTTTTGTGCGATGATTAGCATCTTCCTTTAGGGTGTTAACGCAGGTCCCTTTGACGGTGCAAAACGTTTCGTCAACATTGTAGGGAGAGAACTTGTAATTTTACAGTACAGCACTTCAGAGTCACACTGCTAGCGATCAAAGATTTATGTCAATTTGGCAAGCTGAACGTATTCTGTACTGTACAGGAGACACGGCACGGAGGAAATTGATTGAAAATGGTCTACACCAAGTCAGGACACAGAACACAATGCTAATCAGATTGCAGAACACAATGCGCTGTAGAAAAAAAGCATGTCAAATTACATGAAAAAAAATCTGTGAAACTGCAAGAACGCAAAAAAATGAACTGCGTTATAGCGAGGGATCACTGTATCATAATTATAGTCTAAGATGATTTTAAAAGAAAGCTTTATTTTCACATATAATTTGGCCATCAATAAATTAAATGTATTTGGGATGTGCTGGAGGAGTCGTTACACATTGGTTTTCCACAGGATCGCATACTGACCATCTTTAGCTTTAGCTTACAATGTTATGCAATTTTAAACATGTTTAAACAAGTTTCAAGTGAAAACCAAGTGATCTGATGGGGTTTGAAAAACTTGTCATTCTGCTCTGCAGGAATCTGCTTCTCAGGCTGTAAAACAGCTTTTTCAGGCCAAAAACAGGAAGTGATTTAAAAAACTGCTTAAAACAGTGAAAATCATCATTATTTTGTTTCCATTTCAATCATACTGTATGTAATGTCACAAAGTTGATTTCCATCAGGAGTTTAACACACAGAATTGGTTAAAATAGTTGAAAAATGGAAATGCAAACATGTAAGATCACGCATCACATCACACACATAATCACTGCAATACAGGTCCAAACACTCTTGTGTGAGTGTTTCCTTAGTTAAATGAAAAAATGTTCTGCCCACGCATTATATGTTGCTAGGATCATACACTAGATCATTGACAGTGTAGAGCAATACTACACAAGTGATAAAGGATTCAGATAATGTGATTAAGGGTTATATTTAATGATTTCCACCTTATGTAGACGTAAAATGAAATGAGATGTGAGTAAAAAGAAAAAGCTGTAGAAAGAAACGAGAAACAGGTAGCCTGTTATATACCAGCTTGTATGATTCAGATGAATATTCAAACAGCTACAGTAGATGGTTTTATGGCATTCAAAGAAATCTAGAGCACTAGAAAAGACATACAAAAAAGGATATCATAAATTTAGGCTATTCAGCACTTAATAGACCACACAGAATACCGAAACATGGCACAGGGAAATGTGAATTTAGCAAGCACAAGAGACACCAGAAGAAATAATGAAGATCTGTTAAAAATATATTGAAAGACCATTGAAGAGGAGTTGTGAATTGAGCTGTAAAGAGCTGCAACTGTTGCTGTTACAGTAGATATATGACAGAAACAAAATGTCATACAAGACATATACTAAACATATGCATATTGAATTAAAGAGTGTAGCCTTTAGAGCGGAAAACTACGCACACAAAAAGTTGGCTTTGCTAATGCACTATCTATAAAAGTTAGTAAAAACATTCTTTTTTTTTAACTGTTGAAACTTAAAAAGAAAATTATCTGCTTGCTCTCAGTTGTTGATTGTTTTACAGTTACATCATTATTATTATTTGACTATGTCATTTGAAAAGCTTCACAAGATTTTAGTTCTTTCCCTCATGAAAACGATGAAGTCGTGTGTAACACTTTACATATATTATAATGCTACATTAGTTAATGTATTTACTAACATGAACAAACCATGAACAATACATCATTACAGTACATATTCATCTTTGTTAATGTTAGTTAATGAAAATAAAGTTGTTCATTGTTAGTTTGTTTTACTGTAACTTACAGTGCATCAACTAATGTTAATAAGCCGAACTGTGGATTTGAATGATGCATTTTCAAATGCTGAACAATGATTATTAACGCTGTACAAATGTTGTTTCAAGAGTTTACACTTAGCTGATGATTGATTCTAAAGCTTGTTTGGCATGCTGTCCCGGGAGAGAACCCTGGGCCCATAAGATCCTCGAGCCCAGGGCTCCCTCCCGTTTGCAAGGTGAGAGGGGAGTTTGAGCTCAGGTAGATCTCAAGAACTCCCCAAAATGCCTTAATAAGCTCGGGACAGCAGCCGCGTTTTAAAGAACCCTCAAAAAGGCAATAAAGTTCAAAGCAGGAATGTTAAATACTGTCAGTGGTGATATGTAGAGATGAAGGTGAATAAGGGCTTAGCTAGAGTGTCACTGCAGTTGCAGTGGTGCAATGGGTGAGTGTAGCTCAGCGGAGCGTCTCTGCTGCTGCATAGATGCAGTGGGTCAGTATGGAGGCAATGTGTGCTCCCGCAGAAGCCTTTACTACTGTGTTAGTGCGGGGTAGTGTGACATTAGTGGTATTTGAAAATGTAAGAGGATAGGAGCTCATTTAGAATGTTGCTGCTGCAGCAATTGAAACTTTGGGAGACCCCTAAATGGGTCGGAGCTGTGGTGAATGAGAGTGAGTAGAAGTATGGGATAGTTCAAGTTTGGAGGGAAAAAGTTATAGGAAGAAAAAAGGGGGAAGGGTAGTGAAGGAGCTCCTTTGTAAATAGGAGGGGGAATAGGGGGAAATGGTAGAGTCGTGCTTATACCTAGAAATGCATGTGGGTGGAAGTCGGCTGGAGAGGATCAGCTGGGCCTCCCTGAGGTGGTAATGCTCTCCTGTGGTGTAAGAATGCTAAGAGGGTTTGGAATGGGTGTGTGGGGTAGGTGATATCAAAAATGCATATAGAATGTTCTTTGCAAATTAATTTGTTTACTTTGCTTAATAAAGTAAGATAGAGTTTCTTCATCCTGCAAAGTTAGATCAGATATGGTGAGGTGGATTGTGGGATTGAAATTTTATGATAGTTCAGAACATCTCAAAAACTAAAAAGGCTAGTGTGAATATGGCATCGAGGGTGTGGGATGTGTGAGTGGAAATATATCCTTTGCGAAGAGTGTGAATGTATTTTGAATGGATGTGGAGTGTAATAGGTTGGATGAGGGTCAGTGATGGATGAGGCTGTCATGATCTCTTAAATGAGAAACAAAAGAGAATCAGAAATGAAATCTTTTACAACATGGTACATGTATGGCAGACATAATAAATTGTTTTAGCTGATATCCATGCGAGGCCACAACTGTGAGTGAAAGCGCCTTTTGTTAATGCATGGTACAATAGCTTCATTGTCACAATGTGCAAGGATTGTAGAGGTAGGCATTCGTCCCTCCACAGGATGGCAGATGGATGGAGAGCTGAGGATAAGGGGTGAGGCTTGTCTGACAGTAGTAGAAGTACCTCTTGAAGACTGAGTAGGTGAAGTGATAGTGAAGTGGAGTTTAAACCCCTTAGTGATATAAAAGTTTGTTTCAAATCTACAAGATAGCACATGCACAAAGCAATTAGAATTAAAAGATCTGTTGAGCTCTCTGTGATCATCAATCATCATCAAATATGATCAAGAATTTTTACAAGCTTAAAACGTTTTTAAATCAGTGCATGTTTGTAATGAATTACAGCGATTTTACCGTCTTTATTACCACACATGCTACATGTCACTCCAATTATAAAAGAAGACGCTTCAATCCCAGTTTGTGGACGTTAAATCAGTTTTATTTTGTATATTAACATAACATCTTTCTGTGAAGATGTGTATGTGTGTCCGCTGTGTGTGTGTGTGTGTGTGTGTGTGTGTGTGTGTGTGTGTGTGTGTGTGTGTGTGTGTGTGTGTGCGTTGTGAACTTTGTAATGGCATTGTGTGTGACTCATAATTGGAACTTCACAACAAATACATCAAATAATCATTGGGGAAGTTCTTACTGTAGTATTTCTCACAAACGTTATGTGAGATCTGCTTTCGTCATGTCTGTCACTGTGCTGTCTATCTGACGCAGCCGAGGCAGAGATTGAGAAACGCTCTGACAGGCACCTGGGAACGGTGGGCGGGGAGAACAAGCATTAAAGGCACAGGAAACAAAAACAGCTTCAAAGTGTTCAGAGCAGAAAATTCTAATATTCTGAAAGGTATAATAAATAATCTGATGGGTGTTTTGAGCTGAAATTTTACAGACACATTCTGGAGACACAAAAGACTTATCTTCAATTTTGAAAAAGGGGTAAAATAGATGCCCTTTAAGTACTGATTAAGGAACATGTACAAGATAAAATTACTGTTTTTGTATCTCTGTTTTTAAGAACCCACCTCTGTAAACATGAAGCATGACATCCATATTATAATGATTATTAATAATGTATTTCATCCAAACACAACTGGCACCATATTTTGTAGTTATTGAGTAAAATGACAATCAGCTCAAGGGACTTTAGTATTAATATTCCTGTATTCCTGTTAATGTAATATAATCCCATTTGCTGCATAATGGCCAATTATGCCATGTTAACTACAGTCAGAACAGATTTTTGCTGCTGTGTTTATCACAGTTACAGCATTTGCATAATTCTATTTGCAAGCACAATGCAAACAGCAAGTGCAAATCAGCTACATTTAAGCACTTTGTTCTTAGTGAACAGTGTTCTTTTAAACAGCGAACATAATCTTTCTGAATAGCACAATTACACATGAACTATTGTTATTTTCTGTAGATTTCCAACAGCCTTTAATGCACAGTATCCGTGATCAAATGCAAAAATATCAACAAAACAGATGAATATGGGATTGATATGTGAGTGTGTGCAGCTACACTCCTTCAGATCTTGTTCCAGGCAAACAAATAGAGCTCTGCACCACACAACCTCTCTGGACCTCCCAGCAGGAGTGAGAGGAATGAGACGTGTCTGTCCTGCTGTGGCTCACGAGTGCAGAGATTTATTAGGGTTGATGAGTGTGCAGACAGCCGCTAGCCTGTACCTGTGCTGAGGCGGATTAGCCGTATGATAAACAGCCACTGCCCACTTACTAAATAATCCAGGAGAAACACTGCATTGAGTGAGAGCAATCAAACTTTCATGCACTGAAATGCGAAAGCGCCAGACACCTACAGAATTACAACTCTCCCTCTCGCGCCGTCTCACACAATCACATCAGCGTGCACAAAACATGTGATTAACATTTTAAATAAATCCATTTGTCTTTTGCACTACGGAAAGATGAATTAGAAGCCTCCCGCAAGGAAAGTTTTTAGACTGTAATCTGCACTGACTGCTGTAATCATCTGCTAACATGCTGCATGCTGTTTTTCTTCATCTCACTATAAAGCTGGGATTCAAACACTATACTTGTAAGTCGATTTTAATAATGCATTTAGACACACAATAAAGCATTTTAGTTTGTACTGTAGCACTAAAACTTGCTACAAAAACAGCATTAAATAGAGCAGTGGTTTTAAAACTGTAGTACCTGTACCACTAGCGGTACGCAGGCTTCCTTCTAGGGGTAAGCAGAGGAATCAAATATATCATATGTACATGCTACATATATTTCAAAAATTATCAAAAAATTATTTATATATCAATGTGATGACATATAGCATATTTATAAGGTCCAAGCAACATCTCCAGGTTTCGATAAATAGGCTACTATATGTTAATACTTTACATTTAAGTACAGGAGTTTGTTTTTTTGTTTGTTTTTTACTTTTTAAGAACAGTAGCCTACCACTTTTAACTTGTAAAAGCACATTTCAATTTAAAAGTTGACGTTTTATTTTGTTTGTTTGTTTACATATAAGCACAGTGTTAATGGTCAACGTATTTAAATAGTTTAGAGTGGCTGATAATAATAAATATTCTTAATAATAGGAATGAATCTGCCACGTTTTGATCAGACACATAATTATTTTGCTTTATTCAAACTATACACCGTCAACCTCTCCGACCCAGAAAAGACTGGATGGTCAGTGTGTAATACGGTTCCAAAGGTATTTACAACATGAAATTAATGCACTTGGATATGGACAGGTACATGGTCATGCTCCTATACAGCTTGCTTAAGACGAAGCATGATGGAATAAAGGTCACCAAAAAATATGGCAGAGCCGCAATAGCACCTATGTGCAAAATGTTAATTTATTGACAGTGTTCCTCTTTACAGTTTATCCAAAATGCTCGTAAATATGTACAAATGATATCCGTATAAAAAATAGAATATCAGGAAAATAAAGAAAAAAAATTCTCAAAACAAACAAACAAGAAAATAAATATATTCATGTAGAAATGACCACACTTTACTGTTCAACCTTCCACAAAAGGGTACTGCACACTATCACTATTTGCCTCCCACTGCAAAACTGGACATTGACAGTCCAGTTACCAGAGCGATATCATTCTTTCTAGCCCACTACCAGAGTTTGCCAGTTGATTCCGGTAACCTGGTCTGCAACACCACACAAACAAACAACGAAAGATAAGACATGAAACTTGCAGATAAGTTCAATAAATATTTATGTGTAACCTATTTGGTGTCTGTGTGTGTGGGAATATCAACAGATGTGGTGACGAGTGAATGTATATGTGTGCGTTATATATGGAACTGTAATATCCCAACATTTGTGTGCACCCAAGAGTTGGAAAAGGCAGAATCACTGTATTAGACTATGTGTAAATGAAATGACATACTGTCGCAATCATGACAGAGCCCTCTGTCACTGTAACCCTTTATTCCCTCTTTATGTGTAATGGGTGTTTTGCAGCAAGTCTCTTGCTCGTATATTGTAATATCATGATTTTAATACTCCTGCCATCAATGTTTCACTCTACCACAGCTAAACAAGATCATAGATGGTTCATGTTTGATGTCGCTGCAGAGCTAATTTGGTGTACTGAACGATCATTTACATTTTATGTTAATACGTTGCTTACACCCAGAATGCATATACAAATCACCAAGCTTCCCAACAAAGGACTATAAAATGTGCTTTGGGGAGGTAACTTTCTCATTTGTCAACTCAGCTCCAGAGGTAAGTACCAAACCATCCTTATAAAAACTGGTCACTTAGGCCGCACCCTAGAAGAACGAGTACCGACATAGACCATGGGAGAGAGAGTTGTCCCGTTCCAGCTCAGGACAACTTTTCTTCAGGTCCAGGGAGCAGCACAAATGTTCCCATCTCATTACTTTTCTTTCTTTCTTCCGTTGAGAGTCTAGTTAAGTTTGTGTGCTGCGTAACCAGAGGTCAACACGACTAGTCCTTTTGCCGCCTCAAACTTAAAACAACAGACTCCACCCCATTCCAAGCCTCACAGAACAAAGAGCCAACCACCAGCTAACCACATGTGAACCCAGCTCAACTGAGGGCGTTCTTCACATCACACAAGGAATGCAAGTAACGCGTCCATACTACCACTGAACTGGTGTAAATTAAATGTAACCCTAAAGATACCATAATAGACTTAAAATGATTATTTTAAATTTGCTTGGTTTGGTCTTACAAAAGACCAATTTTCCATCATTACACTTTCTCAAACTCTTATTTTTCTTTCTTTACTCTTCTCTACATCCTGTATGATTGTGTGTTTGGTGTTATTTTTTGCTAGATTAGTCAATAAAGTTTCCTTTTGTCTAGTTTTGACCTATTCTTAGACGTCTATTAGATTTTCACTGACAGGCCAAATTTAGCCTTGTTTTAGCCAAGACGACCATGTTTAGACGTCTATTAGACATCTATTAGACATTTTTTTAAAACAAAAAATGCTTGCTGGAAACCATCGCTGGACAATTTGTTTGTTTGGATTTAAAGAGTCAACTCTTTGAAGCCCCCTTTAAATTTATCACCACATCACCTAAAGAATAACAATGTGTGCTAACAAAATAAACATTGTAAATTTTGATTTGACAAGGACTTTAAATAATCACTGCCAGAGTGTTTGTGTCATCATGTCAAATAACATTTTAATCATGTTTTTAAAATACAGGAAAATTAAATAGGTGATTAATTCCGCTGTGGCGACCCCTAATTAATAAAGGGACTAAGCCGAAAAGAAAATGAATGAATGAATGAATGAAAACTAAATAAAAGTATATTGTTTAATTGAATATTACATAATCAAGATATTATTCCTACAGACCTAGGATCAAATTAAAGGAGTCTAAATGGCTGTAAATGCTCACAGTGGACTGAAAATAAGCCTCATCTGAAAATAATTACAAGCAAAAACTGTGTAAATACTATCAGAAGATAAGAGCTTTCTGTGAACTGTTTATAAAGCTAGGACGGACATTAAGTTATTAACAAACATGGTCACAGTCCTATTCAACAAGACTTATGCTTTTAATGTAAACCTTTATTCCCTCTTTGGGTTTAATCAGGTGTTTTGCAACAAGTCTCTTGCTCATGTATTAATATTAGGGTTTTAATACTCTTGCAATCAATATTTAGTTCTACCACAGCTAAACAAGATCATAGATGGTTCGTGTTTGATGTCCTTGCAGAGCTAATTTGATGTACTGATTGAACATTTACATTTTATGTTAATACGTGTGCAACATATTAACATATCAATAAAATTATGTAAATGTTCACAGTGGACTGAAAATAAGGCACATCTGCGAAAAATTACAAGCAAAAACTGTAAATACTATCACAAGATAAGAGCTTTCTGTGAACTGTTTATAAAGCTATCAGGGAGCTACAGTATAACAAACTTTGTTCCAGTAAAGTCAATAGGAATGTTAGTTCAAATAAATCTGGTCTTTAATAACGTTTTCTGAAAGGCTTTAATTGAACACAAAAGGTTCTCCAGTAACATAAATAATGTTAATTTGCATGCATTCTATCTTTTAAAAGGGATCTTGTGCAGATTTTAAGATGCAGAAAAATTAAATAATTCAAAAGTAGTAGTTCCAATGTAAAAACAGCTTCAGTACTTGTCAGTAATATCCCTTAGGCTTAGAAATTGGTAAACCGGGATTGCTAGTCACTGTGCGACATCAAACGATCTCCAAAGAAAACCTGCTGTCATATGTTTAGAGTAATATTTGGCCCTGATGGCTGCACAGTTAAAAAAATCAGTCATTCAGAGTCTTCTGAGCGTCTTGTTTATGTTTGAATCCGTCTGTAGTCAAACATAAAAGGCAGGCTTGAATAAAGCTTTACCTTCCATGACCCTTTGATACTGAATTCCGACTCATTAGTTTGTCTGCCTCTCTCTGTGAGATTAAAAGCAGTACAGCTGTCGAGATGGGCTCTTCAGTCTCTGAACTGGGGCTTCTGTCAGTTTTCACACCGTCATATCACTTCCACTAATTAACTGACCCAGTCCTTCATTACATTTATGCACAAAGAGGAAAAAAAAAATCTAAAAGTGCATATTTTTACAAATTTGGCTCTTGAAAAACTTAAAACATGCTTTCTGTTCAAATATACAGCTCAGTAAAAAAATTAAGACACCTCTACACACTTTCTTTGGGTTTCCAATATATAGTTGTGTTTCACTGAAAAGACATTTTGTTCAGTGCCATGTTTTAGACATGTTTTTTTTTTAGACAACACAATAACAATGTTTTAACTTCCAGAGAGTTATCTTGAGCAATCAATATTTGGTTCAATAACCTTGATTTTCAGTCACAGCAAGTCAAAACATTTCTCATTCTGACTGTCAAACTCTCAACAAAATATCAAAATTACTTTTTTGTTTGAAATTTGTAAGGAAAGTTCTCAGACGTTTATTTAATAAAACAAATCAATATAGGCTCATTCTGTAAATGTAGCCTTATATACATTTATGGAGGTTGCGAATTATGTAACCAGAAGTACATACTGTATGGCTGCATTTCTTATTTGAAACGAATGATACAGGGCAGTATGACACCGTTCCTTTTCACCCTTACCAGCTGACAGCTTACCTCGGTGTGAATGGTTTTTCTGCTAGTACCAGTCTGTCCAGTTGCTCACCATGTATGTTGGCAGACTTGAGACGAGTTGACTATGATGACAGGGTTCGAGTCTGGTGAGGAATGGTTCTAGAAGGCAGGTAAGACAAAATAGAAGCCAAAAAAATAAATTAAACAAGTAAATAACAGGATGAGAATGTGGTAAAATCTGAAATCGTGACAAAAATCAGGCGAGGGCTTTTGTCTTTCTGGATTGCTTTTGAAAACTGTTAGGGGTCAATCTGTGGTTTTGAAAACACTATTGGTTGGGTTTAGGGAAGGCGGAGGATGGGTCAGTCGGTCGGTCAGTCAGTCAGTCAGTCAGTTAGTCAGTTAATCAGTCATTCAGTCAGTTAGTCCGTCATTCAGTCAGTCAGTCAGTCAGTCGACAGCAGCCTCTGGTGGATTTATGCGAGAACAGCAGATGCGAGTGACACACAAGAAAAATGTGAGATCTTAAAAAGCATACACAGCAACCTCAGATGGATTCGCAAAAACAAAAACAGCAAAAAAATAAATAAATAAATAAAAAACTGACCTCCTGGGACATATTTGGTGCTCTCCAGAAATGTATAGAGCGGTACTTTTTCAGAATGAGCCTGGGTTGAAACAAATATTAAATCAAACAGTTCCTAATCATTTCAGTAAATCCAGAAAAAAACTGAATTGTTAGGGAGTTTCTTAAAGAAATAATTCACCCCCCAAAAAACATAATTTATTTACCCTTTACTTGTTTCAAACCTTGAGTTTTTTCTTTCTTTTTTCTTTCTGTTGAACACAAAAGAAGGTATTCAGAATAAAACATTAAAAAAAATGTGGTAAAAAAGGTAAACATTTGGTTACAGGTTTTCAGCTTTCTTCAATATATCTTCTTAGTGTTCAACAGATGAAAGAAACTCGGTTTGAAAACACTTAAGGGTGAGTAAAGAGTGAGCAATGTTTTTCCAGAGATATATATATATATATTAGAGTTTACCTTCCATTAGGCTTTATGTGCTTCCGCTCACAACTCTCTGATTGAAAGTTATTTTAAGACATTGTTAATCATTGTTCATTTATGCCACATCTCTCTATCTGTCGTGTATGTGGTGTGAAGGCATTGATTTCTTTTTATTTGACACATAAGCTCAGGCTCAGGGGGGCATTCAAAACAGTGTTGGCACAGGCTCTCTCTCACACGCACACACACATACACACACTGTCATGTGTCCCCTGAAAGTTGCATCAGCACCTTGTTGGCACGCAAGAGCTGGCAACAAAGCAGAAGTAAGACATTGTGATGTAGAATAAACCCCTGCTGTCCCATAAAGCTTGAGACTGTGAGTCTTCTTGAAGTGCTCCGTGTCTCTGAACAGTCAGCACATCCTCAATGTTTTTCCCCACTCCTTTTAATAAAATATGTAATTCAGAGTAAAATGAGATAGCACTTTCAGTCATTTCTTCCTCATTACACGAAGGTTTTATATATAGAAGATGCAAAACGATGCCCACCCACAATACAAGACCCCCTTTTGTTTCTGCTGTATCCACTAACTGTGATGGATACTTCAAATATGGCATTTGAGAATGATGTCTGAGAAGTGAAGAAGATCTGATTTATTGTGATTATTCTGAAACTTGGCAGAATGGATTTAATGAAGTGTTATTGTGTAAGTTTATAAAGTGCTGTGCCAGTGTTACTCAGCAATTCAGTTTCCACGGCCAGCCCCAGACAGCGCAGTTCACTGACCAGCTAATGCATTTTGCATACGAATCTGGAAAGTATGCTGTCAATCTGATGAAATATTCACTGGATTCGCCAGTGTTTTCCAAGAGACACATCAGATCTTGAGTTTTGTTTGAGGCACTTAGTAGCAAGTTCACTATCATATCTGTGAGTGGAACTGAAGCTGACAGCATAGTTTTATCATGCTTGTTTATTATTTTAGTATAGTAAGAGATAATATGAACCTTGACCAAGTGTATTAATTGTATCCACTCTAAAGGGGGTTATTTGCCAATAACAACCAGTGGGATGTATTTTTTATTACACAGTTACTTCCCACAAGTAAATAATTGGACTAAAAATATATACATCTATACATTTAGTTAACACTACAATACAAATACTTTGTTACTGTACTCAGTTAGATTTTTCTAGTATCAGTACTTTACTTCATTAGGCTTGCTGCTTTCATCTTAATGCGTTTAGGTGGTGCTATCTAGACTCACCGGCCACTTTATTAGGTACACCTGTCCAACTGCTTCTTAACACAAATTTCTACTCATCCAATCAAATGGCAGCAACTCAATGCATTTAGGCATGTAGACATGATCAAGACGATCTGCTGTGGTTCAAACCGAGCATCAGAATGGGGAAGAAAGGTGATTTAAAAGAGTATTTTAGGAACTGCTGATCTACAGGGATTTTCCTGCACAACCATTTCTAGGGTTTACAGAGAATGGTCTGAAAAAGAGAAAATATGCAGTGAGGGGCAGTTCTGTGAGCACAAATGTCTTGTTAATAGCAGAGGTCAGAGGAGAATGGCCAGACTGGTCTAAGCTGATATAAAGGCAACAGTAACTCAAATGAACACTCGCTACAACCGAGGTCTGCAGAAGAGCATCTCTGAACGCACAACAGGTCCAACATTGAGGCAGATGGACTACAGTAGCAGGAAGACCACACCAGGTGCCACTCCTGTCAGTAAAGAACGGGTAACCTATAGGCTACAATCGCTTCCTGCTTCGCTACTGTTCGGACGTCTTTGCCTACTGCTCCGCTCTCTGCTCACTTGCTTTTATATCTTAAACCCTAATTTTAACTTGAGCCTATCAGCACAGTGCTCAAACGACACAACTTGATGATCAGCATCGATTCTACAAACTTTCTGGAATATAGCTTTACTAACAAGAGGGGAATTATCGTCTAAACAATCCTCCCGCTACCAGCTATCAGCTGCTCACATTCCTGGACGGGAAAACACGGCTGTGAAAATGCCTCTGGATCGGATTAATTCAGATTCTCACTGCTGTACAAACTGCCACAAACTTCTACAAAAGATTGCAGTTCTTGAAACAAAGTTACTTGCGATCCAACCAGAACTGCAGCGTCATTGTGGACGCTCACAGCAAATAGCCGGTGAGTCCCATAAATCTATTCCTACCACTATTCCGAGCACTGAAAAACAGATTAAAGCTGTTGAAAATGAGCATTGGCATAAACAAGGTGCGAGACCAAAGGGTACTCACGGGGTCAGATCATACGCTGCCGCATTAGCGTCCTCTACCCCAAATACAGCTCGGACTCAAATACAGCTTCAGAACAGATATGAAGTATTGAGTAATATGGGTGAAGAATCCCCAAATGCAGTCAGACAGAGATCGCATGACTCAGCAGCTAACTCTGCATGGAACAGAGGCTCAAGGCCGACTAGACAGCGGCATTCTGCTCCGATCGCACCTGAGATAAGAACACTAGTTGTAGGAGATTCAATAATCAGGAATTTTAGGAGCAAATCTACAATGACATACTGCTTCCCTCATGCAACAGTTTCTGATGTAAACAAAGAACTTAAGGAAATTCTGAAGAAGCACAAGACTGCAAAACGGATTATCATCCATGTGGGGAAGAATGATATTCGGAAGGAACAGTCAGAACTGCTCAAGAGAGATTTCTGTGAGCTCTTGGAAACAGTTGAAAGAGTGAAAATTCAGCCGTTCATCAGTGGACCACTCCCTGCAAGAGGGACAAACATGTTTTCACGGCTGCTTGGTCTAAATGTATGGCTGCAGAAAGCATGTAACAGGAAAGGACTGAATTTTATTGACAACTTCAATCTCTTCTGGAACCAAAGACAACTGTTGACATCAGACGGCCTTCACCCAAACAAACTTGGTGCAAAGGTACTAAAGGACAATATCTTCTTCTCCCTCCATCATCCATCAGCTGTATGTGCCACTGACCTCAATCCAAATGGCACATACACACCCAGCAAATGTCCAGATGACCACAGGACCTCAAATCAGCTCCCGAGTGGACTTGGGGCTGACGCATCACCCAAGGACAGTGATAACGCCACGCAGCCAAAACACCCACTGTTGATAGAGACACTATCGCTGGCCCTCTGCTCAACACAGACAGACTGTGACGCATCAGAACAGCATCATGTCTCGTCACTAAAAAATGATCCTCAGGAAAACACCCAGGAAAACATATTTCAGCACCCAGAATCTCCAGAGCCACAGCCTCTGTCACCAGACACGTTCCCATTATCACCTTGCTCGCCTCTCTTGGGTTTCTCAAAAAAGATGGAGGAACTGGTGCATGCTGGAACTAAACTTTCACACTCCATCGCCGCAAGCCCCCAGTTACCAACCAAAAAGCGGCCTGCTCCACAACCACCTCTGAGCCCACGTGGAAGAGCCCTCCGACATTTGCCCCACCGCCAGGGCCCAAACAACAACGCACCATCCTCAGCTGGTGAACAAAACTGCTCTCCATGATGTGTCTCGGGTGCCTGCTTAGATAACAGTGTCTTTATCAGATGTTTACAGAACAAGCAGGAACCCAGTGTGCCTGTAGCTTTCTCTACACATATATGTGTTGTATTACGTGACAGAAAACCGAAGACTTGTTCAGGCCGTATAGCAAATCACTCAAATCTTGTGTCTATTAAATATAAATCTGAGACTACTGTAGCAGAAACAGCTAAAACTGTTAAGTTAGCACTTTTAAACATCCGATCACTCAACAATAAGTCACTTTTAGTCAATGATTTTATCAGCTCAAATTGCCTTGATTTTATGCTTTTAAATGAAACTTGGCTAGATGACAGCTGTAGCACAGCAGTTCTGAATGAAACAGCTCCTTTAAACCCACACACAATCGTGGACACACTCTTGATCTACTTATAACTAAGGGTTTACACATTTCATCAACTGTTGTTAAGGATGTTGCACTATCTGATCATTTCTGTATTTTCTTTGATATATTGATCACTCCAGCTATTAAAGACAAATCTGTCTCTGTCAGAAAGAGATGCATAAATGAGAACACTAATGAGCAGTTTATGAAGGCCTTATCGCTAGCACCAAGTATATCTGCAGACTCTGTTGATTCTCTTCTTGATTTGTTTAACTCTAAAGTTAAGAATGTCATAGATGACATTGCTCCTGTTAAAGCCAAGAAGATAACTAGCAGCCAAAGGGGTTCCTGGACTAGGTCCCCAAGAATTCAAATGACGAAAAGACAGTGCAGAAAAGCTGAGCGTATGTGGAGAAAGACGAAACTAGTAATCCATTATAATATCTGTAAAGACAGTCTTCGTGCTTTTAATATGGAACTAAAAACTGCTAGGCAGACTTTCTTTTCAAGCCTTATAAACAGCAACGTAAACAATGCTCGTAAACTCTTTGCAACGATAGAGAAACTCACAACCCCCCCCCAGTCGGATTCCCAGTGAGCTACTCTCTGAAAGCAAATGTAATGAGTTTGCTCATTTCTTTACTGACAAGATCAATAATATCAGAAAGGCAATCAGCTCATCCAATCAGCCAAATTGTGTCGACGTCAGACTAGCTCAACCACAACTTAAGAAATCAGACATTATGTCCGATTTCATGGCAATTAATGGCAAAATCTTAGAAGAGATCGTGCAAGTTATGAAAACATCAACCTGCAGTCTTGACACCCTCCCCACATCATTCTTTAAAACGGTATTTACCTGCTTAGAAATGGATCTTCTAAAAGTGGTAAATGCTTCACTTCTCTCGGGGATTTTTCCTAACTCACTTAAAACTGCAGTTGTTAAACCCCTCTTGAAGAAGAGCAACCTAGATAACACCATATTGAGCAATTACAGGCCCATCTCAAATCTCCCTTTCATTGGCAAAATCATTGAAAAAGTTGTTTTTAACCAGGTTAACAAGTTCTTAAACTTCAAGGGGTGTTTGGACAATTTTCAATCTGGTTTCAGACCACATCACAGTACAGAGAGCGCCCTTATAAAGATAATCAATGACATCCGCCTAAATACAGATTCAGGCAAACTAACAGTGCTGGTACTGCTTGATCTCAGTGCTGCATTTGACACTGTCGATCACAGCATACTTCTGGATAGGCTGGAAAACTGGGTTGGGCTGTCTGGGACGGTCCTCAAATGGTTCAGATCTTACCTTGAAGGGAGAGGATACTATGTCAGTATAGGTGACCATAGGTCAGGGTGGACACCCATGACATGTGGAGTCCCACAAGGCTCGATTCTGGCACCACTCCTGTTCAACCTTTATATGCTCCCTCTGAGCCAAATAATGAGAAAGAACCAAATCTCCTACCACAGCTATGCTGATGACACTCAGATCTACCTAGCCTTACTGCCTAATGACTACAGCCCCATTGACACCCTCTGCCAATGCATTGATGAAATTAACAATTGGATGTGCCAAAACTTTCTTCAGTTAAACAAAGAGAAAACTGAAGTCATTGCGTTTGGGAACAGAGATGAGGTTCTCAAGGTGAATGCGTACCTTGGCTCTAAGGGTCAAACAACAAAAAATAAGGTCAAGAATCTTGGTGTGACTCTGGAGTCAGATCTGAGTTTCAATAGTCATGTCAAAGCAGTTAGTAAATCAGCATACTATCATCTCAAAAACATTGCAAGAATTAGATGCTTTGTTTCCAGTGAAGACTTAGAGAAACTTGTTCATGCTTTTATCAGCAGCAGGGTGGATTACTGTAATGGCCTCCTCACTGGCCTTCCCAAAAAGACAGTCAGACAGTTGCAGCTCATCCAGAACGCTGCGGCCAGAATTCTGACCAGAACCAGGAAATCAGAGCACATCACACCTGTCCTCAGGTCTTTACACTGGCTCCCAGTCACATTTAGAATAGATTTTAAAGTATTATTACTGGTCTATAAATCACTAAATGGCCTAGGACCTCAATACATTATAGATATGCTCACTGAATACAAACCTAACAGATCACTCAGATCTTTAGGATCAAATAGATTAGAAATCCCAAGAGTTCAGTCAAAGCAGGGTGAATCGGCTTTCAGCTACTACGCCCCTCGCTGCTGGAATCAGCTTCCAGAAATGATCAGATGTGCTCCAACATTAGGCACATTCAAATCAAGACTGAAAACACATCTGTTTAGCTGTGCCTTTACTGAATGAGCACTGTGCTACGTCCGACAGATCGAACTACTATGTTTTTCTCTTCTTTTTAACTCTTTTATAACACATTTTATCAGCTTTTATTTTATTTTATTTTTATTCTGTTTGTTTTTATTTCTCTTATAATTGTTTCTTTTATTCCTGTTTATGTAAAGCACTTTGAATTGCCACTGTGTATGAAATGTGCTATATAAATAAACTTGCCTTGCCTTACAATTCACACAGGCTCACCCAAATTGGATTAAGGCAGTTCTGAAGGTAAAAGGGGGTCCATCCTGGTTACTAGTAAGTTGTATCTAAAAAAAATAGCAGATGAGTGTATATTATTTTTTTGTCATTGTGCAATTTGAACGCCTTTTTGATTCAATCAATCTATTTTTTGTAAGCTGCTGTTCTGAAGTTTGCCATGAGAAATGAAAGGCCAAGTAATGTGGATAAAACAGAGGGAGTCAGCGATGTAGACATGAACGATGCTGCCCTGTTCATTCAATCTAATACTACCGGGAAAAACAACTTTAACAATCGTGCATTTTTGGTCAACATTTGCACACCTAATAGTAAAGCGATTAAATACTTTGATGCATTGAGATTATTCATTAATTTTCCTTTGGCTTAGTCTCTAGATTTTCAGAGGTTAACACAGCGGAATGAACCGCCAACTATTCCAGCACATGTTTTATGCAGCGGATGCCCTTCCAGTCGCAACCCAATATAAGGAAACACCCATACACTCATTCACTGCGGCCAATTTAGCTTATTCAATTCACCTATTGCGCATGTCTTTGGACTGTGAAGAAAACCAGAGCACCCTGAGGAAACCCACGCAAACAAGTGGTAAACATGCAAACTCCGTACAGAAATGCCAACTGGCCCAGCTGGGACTCGAACCAGCAACCTTCTTGCTGTGAGGCAACAGTGCTAACCACTGAGCCACAGTGCCACCCACATTGAGATTCATTTTGTTTCATTTCCAATGACTTCTCTTTCCTTATACATAATTTATACTGTTCTACATTTTTATCATGCATAGTTGCATACACTGTTGTCTTCATTTCAAATTAGATTTGCTTTGTATGATGCTTTGCAATATCTCCACCAATCAGAAAGCTCCCTACACTCTCAGCATACTTATTTTTTTCACAGAAATATGAATATGCTGGAATAAACTTAAAACAAATTGTTTCCGTAGAGGCAAGCCATTCACTCAAAGGTTTCCCTGTAAAAGATTAGATCAAGACGAACATCTCACTGACTACTTTTAATTTTCAGCGCTGATTTAAATGAAGAGTGACTAATAGGCAGCTAATGTAATCAGAATATTGAATTAAACACAAACGAATCTAATAAGGCCCCTAAGGAGAATGGAAACGTAATTCCACAAGCACAATGAGTATTAAGTATGAGCTTTCATTTATCTCCTCCATTTTTATGTCAGATATCAGTGAATCTTATCTCCCTATAGAGCTTTACATGTTTTAAAAGCATGTGAGCATTATGGTTTTCTTACGTTAGTCGCTCTCAGATCAACAGAAGGATTGTATTACTGTATTGTGGCAGTAAATGTCAGCTTATATGATGGTGGGTTTGAGTGAGGAGTGTGAGTGGGTCACACTCAGCTCCTCATCTCAGGCCGTCTGCAGTGCCTTTCACTGTTGTGACAGTTTTTCTGTTGTAAGAAAGCTTTTATAGGCCACACTACACAGCTGTAGCCTGGCTTATAAAAGCTGTGCGAGAACAGACAACTGTCAGTGTGTTGAAAGGCTGCGGCTTTAGTCTTTCAGCCATGATGAAGAACCCAACAAGCCTCTTAAGTCCACCTCTTTCAAGATTAAAGTTGAGTTCTTGCTTGTCCAAGTAGGTCATTAGCTGGTTTAGTCATCGCGTTTCAAAAAATGTGGTAAAATCAAAAATATTAATTAACCTCATTCATTTATTCATTCATTTATTAATCCCTTTATTAATCTGGGGTGCCACAGTGGAATGAACTGCCAACTTATCCAGCATGTTTTTTATGCAGCGGATGCCCTTCCAGCTACAACCCATCACTGGGAAACACCCATACACACTCATTCACACACATACACAACGGACAATTTAACTTATGCAATTCACCTATAGCTCATGTCTTTGGACTCGTGGGGGAAACCAGAGCACTAGAAGGAAACCCATATGTGAACACGGGGAGAACATGCAAACTCCACACAGAAATGCAAACTGACCCTTAGCCGAGGCTGGAACCAGCGACCTTCTTGCTGTGAGGCGACAACGCTACCCACTGTGCCACCACACCGCCTTCATTTAACTCAGAAAATAAAAATAAAATAATAAACTTCACCATACTTCCCTGACTTACTGATTACTTCATATTTTATATGCAAAAAAGCTATTATTTTTAACAAACTGACGAGCTTTTAAATACCTATTTATGCATTTCCAGAATATCAACACTGTTTATTGTATTCAGCATTTATTATTTCATTTTGTTGACATATTAAAAAGAAACATTTTTACTAAATATGCACAGATGTATTAGAATGAGATGATAAAAGCCTTTTTCAGCATCAGGTCCAATTATATCATATGACAAAAATAACATTTACTCACTATTTAATTTTTTAATCAATTAAAATAATTTGATGAATGCTGGTAATCAGTAGACATGTGCTGCGTCCAAATTCGCATACTGAATTTATACTACGCCCTAAAAGTATGTACTTTTTTAATGAAGAAAAAATATATACTGTTGAGTGTGTAACAGAAGAGAATGCAAGCTTTGGGACATACTACCTCCTCGTTAACAGATTGTTATGTTGCTTAGTTATGAGCCCTGTCAATAAACTCAACACATATTTCCCATTTCTGTCATATTTAATTTCCTACCTTATTGAAGAAGCAGCAGCAGCACAATCGCGCAGTAGGTAGCACAATCGCCTCATAGCGAGGAGGTCGCTGGTTCGAGCCCCGGCTGGTTCAGTTCAATTGACATTTCTGTATGGAGTCTGCATGTTCTCCCCATTTTTACGTGAGTTTCCTCCAGGGTGCTCCGGTTTCCCCTACAACTCCAAAAACATGTGGTATAGGCGAATAGGGTAAGCTAAGTTGGCCGTAGTGTACGTGTGTAAATGAGTGTGTATGGATGCAGTTGGAAGGGCACCTGCAGCGTAAAACATATGTTGGGTAAGTTGGCGGTTCATTCTGCTGTGGCGACCCAATATTAATAAATGGAATGGGAAAACGAATGAATGAATGAATGGAGGAGCAGCAGCAGGTTAATCCAATAGGATCTGGATGCAGCCTTTATGATGCAAGCTGAGAGCAAAACCTCTCCAATTGGTCCACCGTTTTATTGTTGTTGAATTGAAAAAAAAGGACTGGGTGTGTTTATATCACCCTAACACCATAGTATATATACTATACCTACACAAATGTCTGTCCAAACTGCTTGAAAAGTAGATTTTTCACCATAGGTGCCCTTTAATGTCCAAACATGTCTTTATATAAGTTCACGTTGTTGATCCAGATGAAATAACACAAATAACGCAATGTAAATATTTTCCAGTGGGCTAGATAGTAATTAACAGCCATACAAACATCTTTACCGAAGCCTCTCTACTTGACGGTCCATCATGTTTGTAGTTTATTTACACTTTTCACCCATGTTTGTAATCAAATTCACAGCTAACGAGCAGTGTATTGTGGGCAATATCAGCTGTTAGAGGATGTACGCTTCTACACATAAAATGTTTACCGGAATTAGTGAACCATGCTGGAACCTTTGGCATACTCTTTTTAACAAACTACGATTTGGGACATACTAATTCTATTTTCAAATACTATTTAGGATGGATACAGGTACAGTAGTATGCCAATTGGGATGCAGCAATTCACTTCCATAGTAGGAAAAAACATGGAAGTAAATGATTACTGGTTTCCATCATTCTTCAGTATATTCACTTTTGTGTTCAACAAAAGAAAAAAAACTCATAAAAATTCGTGAAAGGTGTAACAGGTGATAAAGGTGATAACAGAATTCTCAATTTTGAGTGAACTATCCCTTTAAAATAAAAGCTTTATGGTTTACACTTTAATTTGACCAGCACGGACATGTTGCAAAACATAACTAACAGATTAAAGTGGGTCTAAAAAAGATGTAGAAATCAAAACGATATGTTTCCTTTCAGGACAGCATATGAGAAGAGCAATTTCCCCCCAATTAAATCTTCATTTAAGAAATCAGGCCCGCTGAACTGAAAGGTCACATTCAGAGTGAAATCCTTGCTTTACAGAAACAGATGACTCACAAACCTCCTTTTCATTTAATACGGGTTGTACTAGTGCTTAGTTCCAGTGGATGAAATCCTCCCTTCTGATGGTGCTCAGTGATACACAAAATCACCTCTAAGTTGGGAGTCCAATAAAACTGTGGGCATGGCTATGTGCTCCTCAGACCTTGTCAGAGTAATTGGTTTCTTTGTGCAGGGTGAATGCTTTGTAAATGTGGCCTGGCATTAAGAAGCCTCTCTTTATTGTCACAGGAAGCGAACAAAGCAGCCAGTGCTTTGCTAAACAGAGACTTTGAGATATATGTTGAAATCTTGTCAATTCCACAGAACAGACAATATCGGCTTCTAGTTAACTCTCCTCGGTTGTCTTCAGGAGCATGACTTTTTGACCCCGTGTCAAAAAGTGACTTTTTGACTCATCTTTTGGGACCAATTTTTTATTCTCTTATGATCTCTGTAAATGAAAAATATGAACGTACACTACCACATTTCAATCTGAAAGAAGTTTCTTATGCTCACCAGTGTTGCCAACTATTTTTAATGAAAAGGCGCTTTGCCTGAAAAGTCAATAGATTACGTCATATTTGATATTTATTCATTAGGATAAACCCCTTGAGATGTACTATTTCATTTTCAAGGATGTCCCACAATTAATCACCATCACATAATGAAGAGAAAAACAAAACATAAATTACACAACATCCAAAAAACACACAAAAATAGACATTAACAAAAGGGGATGTACTGCAGTATACATACATATACATAGTACAAAAAGATATACAGATCAGTGAATCAAATCGCCACATAAATAATAAAATCCTCAAGGAAAAACAAGCACAGTCTTATATAGTAAAATATGACAGCAAAGTTTGCTTAAACACCTTAAATGATGCAATGGAACGAATGTTAGCAGGTAAATTGTTCCAATCTATTGGACCCTAAAACATAAAAGCTCTTTTACCAATAGATTTTTTTAAACAATGAACAAGTCTGAACAGAAAGTCTTGATAATTTATGGAAAAAAAGGCAAAATATTGTTGTAAATAATAAGAATACTTAAAATGAATACATTTAGTCAATTTGCATATTACTGATGTCGTCACATCCAACGATTTATGTATTATGTATGCTAGTACATCTGTCAGATGTACTAAACTCAGACAAGTTCCAAAACTGTCACTAAAACATCTGTGATTGTGAACAAGAAAATAATAAACTGTCAAATTAATTTGCTAAATTTAAAACAGAGGAGAAGCAGATCGGTTTGACTGTACAAGGTAAATACCTTACACTCGCTGTGTTAAATCATTTGCCATCGGTACACAAAGGTGATCTGCTCTCGGGGTGCAGGTAGGAAAGACTGCTCTACGAGGACTGGGCCACCCTGTGAGTGCTCTGAGGCAGGGGAGGGGCCGACGGCATCACCTGCAGCTCATTGAGAAGAGTCAAGAGTATCTGGATGCAGCCTTTATGATGCAAGCTGAGATTGCATAGCTCAGAGATGCAATGTCAGACACAATGCACTCAATGGAGCTAGTAACATCACAGTGAGAGGTAGGGTTAGGCGTGGGGTTAGGTGAGCGCATTAAAAACTCTGGTTTTCAGCCAGACCCCTCTCAAAAGAGTACCTAGGTAGAGTATGGACACATGAGAGTCTATAAAAACGGAGAGAAAAAGTAAAACCAAAAAAAGTCACTATATTTGTCGTTAGTTGTTTTTGTTTTTATTTATTCGTCTCTACGGGGGGGGGGGGGGGGGGGGGGTGTGAAAAGTCGCTAAGTGACAAAATCGCTAAATTGGCAACACTAATGCTTACAAATATTTAAATTATTTAGCCTTATTCTACTCTTCGGATTCATTAAAAAATTCTTAAAACTGCACACTTTTTAGTCTTGCAAGTGTTTTTTTTTATGGATTTTAATTGATTTTAAATTCATTTCTAAAATATACAATTTGGTGTTGTTATTATTAGAAATAAATATGTAGATTTTATTTAATTGGCTGTTTTTGAGCAACCATGATTTGTAAATTTTAAGATTTTGAATTACATTTCATTCCTTCAAATTTCCTCAATAATTCTCAGATTAATTTCAAATGATTTCTTAGTTTTTCCTCCCTCACTCACTTTCCTTCAGCTTACTTACTCATTGATCAGGGGTCACCACAGCAGAATGAACCACCAATTACTCTAGCATTTCTTTTACACTCTGCCATATGTTTTACACTTTCTTCTGCAACTCAGCACTGTTAGCAAAACAAAATGATTGCAAACTTTTCATTATTATTATCATTTTCATTCATTCATTCATTCATTCATTCATTCATTCATTTTCTTTTCAGCTTTGTCCCTTCATTAATTCGGGGTCGCCACAGCAAAACGAACCGCCAACGTATCCAGCATATGTTTTCCGCAGCGGGTGCACTTACAGCTGCAACCCATCACCGGAAAGCACCCAATTCAGTTTACCCAATTCACCTATAACACATGTCTTTAGACTTGTGGGGAACACGCAAACACAGGGAGAACATGCAAACTCCACACAGAAATGCCAACTGACCCAGCCAAGGCTCGAACCAGTGACCTTCTTGCTGTGAGGTGACAGTGCTACCCACTGCACTGCCCTATTATTACTTTAAAATCGAACTGAACCCCACAACTTTTTAAATAGACAAAAGTCATGTCCATGCATATGTATATTAATTATTTTAAAAATATAATGGCAATAAAGAGAAATAAATATAATATCAAATAAGATAAATAAAAAGAAAGCATAGGAGAGAAATGTGCTATCAACCTTCTAACATTCTCCAGAAACACTAAAAGTAAAATGCCCTCTTTTAATTCCCCCTTGTCTTGTGATTCTAAATAAAGAAGTGACGTGACAGGTTAATGTACCTAAAACTCTCTGCCATGATGAAGCCTGATGGAGACAAATGACAAGTTCCAGCGAGATAAGACTTGAGTTTGTCATAATAAGCATCTCCCTCTTAAGCTGATTTCCATGGTAATCAATGACAGCACGTGATTGGCTGCTGAAGAGTGACAGCTGAGCATATCCTTGAGGGCTGATTTGCATAGAGGGATTTAGACAGAGGTAATTGATAGAAACGATGCCTCAATAAGCAGGTAATAGCGTGCTGCTGGTGTGTTTACCACCCCAGAGAGACGGAGGGCGATGGAGAGCACACCTGCTAATCTACTGACGCACACAGAGCAGCACACACAGTTCATGGAGGTCAAGAGAAAAAAGCCTTTCAGTCCTCAGGTATTGTCCCAATAGCTCTGCATCATGAACATGTCCAGCCAAGGCCACTTAATGGGGCTTTTTAATAACTGTAAACTTCAAGGTCACCCTTTAAACCTGGCCCTCTCCTTGACCTTTTCTCTCCCATTGGCTTGAATGTGTTCTTGTGTCATTTTTTTCTTTTCTTTGTTATATAGCTGATCTATAAAAAAAAAAAGGCTGGACATGTACTGTGAAAGGACTTATGGCTGCTGTCAATAATTGAGTTGGCAGGATGGTGAGTTGTTTTTCCAAGTTAGACCTCCTGTATGTTTTAAATTAACATGGGAAAAAATGATCTTAGTAAGCCAGGCGCTGCTGTGAAAGTATGATTATTAATAAAACTGTTGCTGGAATGGCCATGTGCTTTAGCACAAATTTATGCTAATGCGAATTATAAAAAACAATTCCGTTATAATCATACATGTTGCACATTTGAATGGTGATGAAGTACTCTGGCTCCATTCACTTCTACAATACCATTCACAAGTAATCAGAACAAAACTACTTTGTAAAAAAAACGTTTATAAAAATTATTCAGCATGGATGGGTCAAATTAAAACCAACCCAGGCTCTGAGAATGTAGTCCCTTGGACGTTTCTGGAGACCGCGAAATACATCCCTGGAGGTACGTATTTTTGCAGTTTTTGTTTTCGCGAATCCGCGAGAGGCCGCTGTGCTTGTTTTTTTCCGCGTCTCGAACGTCTCTCGCGAGCGCCGTTTGACGACCTTCCGCCTGGATGATAGAATGATTGACCGTGCGACCGGCCAATCGGCTGACCCACCCTCCTCCTTCCCTAAACCCAAGCAATGACGATTCACAAAAGCCGTCCAGAAAAACAAAAGCCCTCGTCTGATTTTTACAACGTTTTCAGATTTTGACCACATTCTCACGCTGTGATGAACTTGTTTGCTTTATTTTTGGGATTTTGTTTTCTTACCTGATTTCTGGAACCGCTCTTCCCCAGACTCAAATCTCGTTGTAGTCGTCGTCATGGTCAGCCCCTCTCTGTGCCTCGAGTCCGCCGACATACACGAAGAGCTAACTGGACAAACTGGAAAGCCCTCCACACGGAGAAGAGCAGCAGGCCGGCAACCCCCGAAAGGAACGGAGTCACACCGCTCCACAGTGTTCGCTTAAAAAAATGAAATGCAGCCGTACGTACCTCCGGCTACATATTTTGCAGTCTCCAGAAACCTCCGCGGGACTACGTTCTCAGAATGAGCCTGAGTTGATTAAAACTTTAGATTTGTTGCTATTTTGAGATCAGCACAACCCTAATTTTCACGTTTTGTGCCACATTGTTTAAATAGCAAATACATTTGTGCCATTTTGTGGACTCATGGGTGTGCCGGTCTAGAAAGAAGGTGTGTTAAGGCGCATTGTTGGTACATTGCTATTTTGAGGAAGTAAAATAGACCACGCCATTGGCCATCTGAAAGCAGGTCTAAAGTCCAGCACAGAGTGCGTTAGTTGTGCACCTATGCGTCTAAACGCTAACACATTGCTTAATACACACAGGACGTACAGCAATACACAAATATCTTTATGTACCACATGAAAAATTATTATTTTCTACATAAATATAAAAACCACTGCCTCCATGCCTTCGACTTGGGGGCATCTTTTAGTATTATTTCTAGTAGCAGTATTATTTATTATAAGCAAATTTATATTTGTTTTAATAAAAACCAGTTTAGATTGGTCCACATGTCGGGTTTTGGACAATATTAGGCATAAGAATAGGATGTGTGTTTGGATATAACAAAATTTTTTGACCACACTTCACTATTATTGTTCATTCATTTGTTTGCTGGAAATTAGAACTGAATTTAGAAATAGTTTTCAAACAAATCTTTGCACTTAAACAAAATTAAATATGTAGGCTAGATTAAATAGATGTCTTCAGTTGAGTGCATACAACACCGTTTCCTTGTCCACAAAAGTAAAGGAGTCAAAAGTAAGCTAAAAAGAAAGTAAAGAGCCAAATGGAGGAGGCTCATTCTTCATCCTCATGCTGCAGATGGTCTGTTTAACTGTTTTCTCGCTGATGAAGACTTCCGTTTTTCCTCTAACAAAGTCTGTCATGTAAATAATAAATGAGCCATGGTGCAACAACTGACTCTTAAAGGGAATGGGAGATGAGTCTCTGATTGGTTTAATGCCCCTTATGCTTAAAACCCACCCATAACTCATTAGGAGAATAAGCAAAACCCTATTAGACCATGCGCCATGGTGCAGAGCATATTTTTCCTTCCTTAAAATAGCAAAAGTGGATTCAGACAAACTCTTAATGCTTTAGACTTTGCACCTAGATCATTAAAATAGAGCCCAATGTATGAACCATGGGTTGCCACTTGGTGTCTAAAACAAACAGCACAATCTAAATAGACACTAATGCAGAGCCGTCAGTTGTCTTTACGGTTGTACAAGAACTGCATTAAAATGTTCCGAAATTAAATTAAACTTTTGCACCTAAAAAGTTTTGTTTAAAAACTCCAAAGAAAATTAGTATTGACCACTCTAAACCACTTCAAAGACACAAGCAGATTCCTAAAACATAATACAGCAGCTATGGCATAACTGCGGTGAACTGAAATCGCTATGGTAACACCCTCTTAATCCTGCTTCTCAAATTGATTATTTTACTTCCATTGTGAAAACTGTGCACACACACATGTCTTCAGGGAGCCACACACAGTCACTACACATAGCGCAGACGGCTGTGAAAATCTCTCTGGATCTGTCAAGGACGATGCGGTTCTGAAATACTTTTGGAGGGAAAAATGTTGCGGTGCTACTATCAAAACAGGGTTCTAGTACAGAGCATACGGATAATGGTCTCCCTCCAGGAATGTTCCAACAGCTGACAATGTCTGTATGAATGTGTGTGCTTCTGTCTGGACACGTCACATTACATTACAGAGGATCTGTTTTTCTCTGCACAGCAGAAGACATTTCTTAATCCACGAAAGGGCAAGGAAGTCATAAAATTGATTTATGGTTACATTCTTTTTTTACATGAATAGTTTTCCAGATTCAGATAGTTTTTGGGCCTCGTAAGTTTCACCTGTCTTGACGCACATTTAAATTATTTTTAAGAAAAGAAAAAGATTCTACCAATCAGGTCACATAGAGAATAAAGCATGCCCATAACGTGCCTAAAGCCCAATGCTTAATGGGTTTATCAATTTAATTGCAGTCGTGACGCACCAACATATCTGGTCCAATTCTGGGTTATTAACTTGGCTGAGACTTGGCCCAGATATGGTTCATGTTTGGCCCTTGTCTAGAAGCCAGACTTGGTCCAGTCATGTACCATAATTCACTGTTTTTTAATTTGCCAGAGCTGGGTCAAAGATATTTTGTAATACATAACTCAACTGATGTGATGTACTATTAATTGCATTCATTCATTTTCTTTTTCAGCTTAGTCCTTTTATTAATCTGTGGGCCCCACAGCGGAATGAACCACCAACTTGTCCAGCATATGTTTTACGCAGCGGATGCCCTTCCACTTGCAACCCATCACTGGGAAACATCCATACACATTCATTCACACACATACACTACGAACAATTTAGCTTACCCAATTCACCTATACCCCATGTCTTTGGACTTGTTGGGGAAATCGGAGCCCCCGGAACAAACCCACGCAAACACAGGGAGTACATGCAAGCTCCACACAGAAATGCCAACTGACCCAGCCAGGGCTCGAACCAGCAACCTTCTTGCTGTGAGGCGATTGTGCTACCCACTGCGCCATCAGCATATATGAGTGCTGATTAACAGGTTTGCTCAAGAAAATGACATATCAGACAGAAAAGTGATTTCAGAGATGTGGCAGATATCAACAAAAATGATGTGCATTCATTCATACATAAAGTTGCAGACATTTGAAATGTGTCAGTGCTCCCTGTTTTCAGTAGATTACAGGTTACCTTGCTCACCATAATTATAGAAGCTGCATGACTGGACACCCTGAAAATAGCAGTGTTTGACATGGAAAAAACACCAAAGCAAAAGAAGGTTGCTTTGTTGTTTGAGGGGGATGTTTGCATTATGTTAACTTCTCAAGCAAGGAATTTCAATTTTAAATACTCCACTTGTTACAGTATGAGTTTTGGTAGGGTAATGTACGATACTAAGAAATCAGAATTCTCTTGATTGTTTTGACTTAGATAAGAGGTCGTTGTACAATAAAAACATTCGGTACGTTTCAGAACTCAAAACTTCCCTATTAGGTGAAAAAGGTTTATATTGAAGCCTGTCTGCCAAAACGATAGATTGTGGAATAAGACACTTAACATACAGTGCATCCGGAAAGTATCCATAGCACTTTACTTTTTCCATATTTTTTTATGTTACCACCTTATTCCATAATGGATTAATTTGGATAAATGGATTTATTTCCTCAAAATTCTACACACAATATCGCATAATGACAATGTGAAAAAAAGATTTTTTGAAATTGTTGCAAATTTATTAATAAATAAAAAACCTGAAAAATTAAATGTACATAAGTATTCACCGCCTTTGCTCAATACTTTGTTCATGCACCTTTGGCAGCAATTACAGCCTCAAGTCTTCTTGAATATGATGCCATAAGTTTGGCACACCTGTCTTTTGGAATTTTAGCTCATTCCTCTTTGCATGCCTCTTAAGCTCTATCAGGTTGAATGGGAAGCGACGGTGTACAGCCATTTTCAGATCTCTCCAGAGATGTTCAATAGGATTTAGGTCTGGGCTCTGGCTGGGCCACTGAAGGACATTTACCGGGTTGTTGTGAAGGCACCTATGGATGATGGAGGCCGCTGTGCTCATTGGAACTTTCAGAGCAGCAGAAATTTTTCTGTAACCTTCCCCAGCCTTGTGGCTCGAGACCATCCTGACTCTGAGATCTACAGGCAATCCTTTGTCTTAATGCTTGGTTTGTGCTTTGACATGCACTGTCAACCCTGGGACCTTATATAGACAGGTGTGTGCCTTTTCAAATCATGTCCTATCAACTGAATTTACCACAGGTGCACTCCAATTAAGCTGCTGAAACATCTCAAGAATGATCAGTGGAAACAGGATGCACCTGAGCTCAATTTAGAGCTTCACAGCAAAGCCTGTGAATACTTCTGTACGTGTGATTATTTTTATTTTTAATAAATTTGCAACAATAAAAAAAAACATTCACATTGTCATTATGGGGTATTGTGTGTAGAATTTTGAGGAAATAAATGAATTGAATCCATAGTGAAACAGGCCTATGCAGAAACTAAACAACAAATGTGCTCAAGACAAAAAGGCTGTGCAGTGCCAAGTTAAAAATGCAGTCTTGCATATGAAAACTTCTTTTAATAAAATACTGCACCAGTTAATATTTGGTCTGTGTTTACTTCATTTTCCCCAGATTAATTTTGTTAACATACAAGGCACAATTTGACATAGAATTGTCAGAGAGGTTGAAACTGAAAGACAATGTTGTCATGACATGACATAAAACAGTGGGACTAAGATAAAGAGAGGCATCAATTCTCTTCTACCTTCTGGTGTTCTATACCATACTATAGACAACAAGTTATAAAAGTTACTAAAGTTAAAGTTGTGATGACGGTATATGCAGAAGTAAGTGGAAGGACTTTTAATTTCTCAGTAACCTGGGTCAAGTGCTTCCGGTGAACTGTATGCAGTTACAAAATATGCGCTTTAAGGTCTGTTTTTTTTTAAGAATCAACTATCTCCACTGGCTGAGTGATATACAATATAAAGTAAGTCTCAGAATGTACAAGAAGCATTGGATTAAATTACCTTTTTCCTGGCCATGTCTTTAAAATATGAACATTTATTTTACCCCAGTATTTTTACTATTTTTACTGGCCGAGTGCGTGTAAACGGCTTTTCATCTAATTTTAAGCTTGAACATCTAAATGAATGCTGAAGTCTATTTAACTGATTATATTTGAATTACATTACAACATTAATGCTGTATGAGGAACAGTATAAAATTGAAAAAGGTCACATTAAGCTTTCACCGAAAGTTTATCAGTATGGGAAGAAACACTAGCTATGCATACTGTTGCAGTTTTTGGAGTTTCAAAAACTCAGGCACCATTAACTGGCATTTAAAAGCGATGAAGAGCCAGGATTTCTTTTATGACTGAATGTGTTCATCTGAATCAAAAAAGACACATGCAAGGTCCATCCAGAAAGCATTCAGTCATGTAAAAAGAAAATATAGACAAATTGAAAAATACTTCAAATATAAGCAATGACCCCTTACAGTCCACTTTAAAGTAATCTTTGGAACATCGCTTTTCTCCCAATGTCTCTTTCACGGCTCAAAACACTCCATCATCTGCCTCGCTGTATTTTTCTAAACCTCATCGACAGTCTGAAATTTCTTTTGTTTCAAAGGTCATTTTAGTTTTGAGGCATCATTCTCCTATTATTTGCACAATGTTTCTTTTAGCTTGTTTTCAATATATGTCTCAATTATTTATTTTACAAGATTAGATATTTCAGGACAGACCTTGTACATCTAGAATTGCTGGAATGTCAGTAAATTAACAGGGAGGTTTTAAACTTTCAATAATCAAAGTTTATTGGAAATAATTAAACTTTTAGGATAACCTATTTGATAGATGGTGTTTAGGTTTATTCTGGTTCATTAAAGCAGTGGTCCACACTGAGCATACGAGACTTGCTACCAGGTTGCAAAAACATGCTAGGAAAAATACAGTATGTATAGAAATCACACTGTATTATGTATGGTGCATTTGCCCTGTAAGAGCCACTTTCAAAAATTACATACTGTATGGTGCAATTTAAAAAAAATAAAAAAAAACATTTCCTGGCAATTCATTTTAAAGCAACATTTTCTGCACTGAAAGGTACAGAAAACAGCTCCTGACTGAGCATTATGGTGAGCTATACTGTATATGGAGGCAACCAATGTTATGTAAACACATGAATGATTGTGCTAATTATTTTAGTAAAATAACTGTATAGCCTTGTCTGTGAGAATGTGTTTTTAATCAAAGTTGTATCTAAAGAATAATTCACCAAAATAAATGTAAAAAAAAAAAAAAAAGTCTGTCATAATTAACTCATGCTCAATAACAAATCGCTTGAATTAAACCTTTGGCAAAATCTGAATCTCAAAAGACCCTGTGTTTTTAAGCATGATGAATCAAAGTGAACCACCTAAATAGAGTAGATCATACTCATGTCATTATGTAATTTTGTGTTCTCGTTAACCACATAAACAAGCATACACCGAAAATATCTGTAACAGTATAAGACTGAGTAAACAATGCCAGTATCCTCATTCTTTCTTCCATTTTCTTTTAATAACATGAGTAAAGACCAAAATATTTTTCTGGTCTACCTAACAAAACATTTTTGCAGCATAGAAACTGAGTTTGTACAATAGGCAAGAGACATTTATTTGTCTATCATGATTGCTGAGAAAGTCAAAATCGATTGTGATGTCTGCAGCGGAGAGATATTCTGTCTGCATGTTCGTCTAATCAGAGACAGAGCCATGGATGTAGTTCTGTAAACAATGAGAACTGATAAAGGATTCACAATGTGAGGTTCAGGAAAGTCAAAAATCAGTAGTTTGAGCACCAATTTTCTGAGGAATCAAAATAAAAAAATAAAAAAATCAACCATTAACTCTTTTTAAACTTTTCAAAATCAAAGCCTTGTTGACAACGTCTTGACTTTATGCCGTCAGTCAAACTTCAGAGTTCCTGTGAAGCTCTTTGAACCATTCAGAGCTCTGATTATTTATTAAGGGTATGACTGCACTTGAAATTAAATATTTTTCAACAAGGGAATTTGGTTAAATTACAATCAAAGGACAGAGAAGGAAAACATACTATACAAAAAGGCAAACGCTTCAAAGGCCATCACCACGAAAGGGAATTTAATTTTCAAAGTGAAACCTCCCAGAGACTCAAACTTAATTACTCAATTAATCATGTACATTCTCTGTGCCACCCATTGTAGTGTGATTATAATAAGCTGCACTAATTAGAGGAACTCCATGTGATGCTGGATCAAACAATGCCAAGGCAAATCCAGGAACTAAATGTTTCCAGTGTCTCCAAAACATTTAAGCCGAACCATTAGTTTTATCGCGGTTAACAAACAAACGCAAACCTGAATAAAAAAAAAAAGGATTAGCAATATTCCCATAATATACAATGTTTTCACAGAAGCATCAGCTCTCACGCTGTTAATTTAGAAGTTGACAGTTTACGATAAATCCCAAATTTGCCAGTAAAGTTATATCCAGCCAACAGGTTACTTCAATTAAAAATGACGACCAACATAATATTTATATATCTAAAGAAATGTGATTAATTGGGCAGCAAAATATCAGTAGTAACAGGCAAGCACAGCTTTTACAATTCAAAATTAAAACAGATTGTCTTCCATTTAATGAGGCTTTGGCTGCTTCTGTTGTTACGCTGCAGTGGATGGTTTATAGGCTTGGTTTAAAGACTCACATCACATGACTCATATGATTATTATTAAAAGTCACTGAACCCATTTATGTCCTGACAAACAGGCAAAATGATAATGACAGGTTTGAAACGCACACACACACACACTCATATAAATACTGTACATGAATGTAACAGACTAATTGTCACAGCGTGAGGCTTATCACCATATTCTACAATTGTTAATCATCAATCATTTTGTGTGTGTGTGTGTGTGTGTGGGTGGAGCAGAATTTGTACTACAGATGCAAAATCGGCTTGAGCAATTTTCAGAGCAATTGTGTGCTCTTTTATAAAAATTTGAGTTTCATGAATTAAACTGAAATATTTATTTTTATCAAAGTCACAGCATTCAAAACAACAAAAACATCTCTGTGAGGCTGAGAGATAATCCACACCATAAAGACAACAACTGAAATAAACAGTCAATCAATCAATCTAAGAAGTCCATGCTAATGTCGATATATTTGTATTTATCTTCTATTTATTTACCTGTCAACATCGGGGATATGAAATAGGGATACTTTTATTACTATGTAGTGCGTCTAATAGTCTGATGACTGATTCACAGGGCGATGACGCATGGTTTTAATGGAAAGGAAGAAAGTGTGGCCATTTTTATATGGATTTCAAAGTGCTTTTATAATAAAACGAAAGCATAATTCTCTTGAACGGCTCTTGTAATTATATCACATTTGAGAGTATTGTTCACCTCCTGGTGGTTTGGCAAAATTATGCATATTTAATGTGATATACAGTAGTTATTAATGATGAGCCAAGATTAAGTCATGGTACCACCACAAAACACCTAATGCAAAAGCATAAAGGAATATATTGTTTGATTATCATTGTATTTTTTAATAATGTATTTTTATAGATTATTTTTTTAAATCTAAACAAATAATAAGGAATAGTTTTAGTCAATATCTAGTAAGCAACAGTTCTGTTAGCTAAAATGGCCTTTTGACTCCAGCGGTCATAGGAAAATGAGCAGAGCTGGTTTCAACTGAACTCAACCACTGACACATGCGACTTTGAAGAAGATGAGCTACAGCAGCAGTAGAGTTAACAACAACAAATTGGAAATTAGCAAGTGTTCATCAAAAACTGAACAACAGAAGATTAGAAAAAATGGTTGGCTGTTTTGATGTCACAAATTTCGCTGCAATTTTAATTCGACACTTTAGGTCCCCTATAGCACCAAGTGAACATCATTTGAAAATGACTTTGCTTTTACTGGCCTCCACAGTCGCCAGATCCCAATCCAACAGAGCACAGGTGGGATGTGCTTGAATAGAATTCAAAGGTATGACTTTTGTTTTCATTGTATCTTCAACACTTTAAGTTAATAAGTTACATTGCAACTACATGGCAACTAATTCTCTTTAGAGTTTCAGCAGACTGTTAGGTTAGTGTTAGGGTTGGTATAAGTTGATATTTACTTGCAAAGTTTTGTATAGTCAGCATCCGTAGATATTAAGAAGACAGTCTACTAATTCTCCATTATACATTAGTTTTCATTTATTTATCAGGGGTCACCACAGTGAAATATGCAAGAACAAACTACCAACAATTCCAGCAATGGCGGATACCTTACGGGCCGCAACCCATTACTGGGACACATCCATACACTCTTGCATTCACACACGCACTTATACACTATGGACAATTTTGTTTACCCAATCAACTTATACAGCATGTATATATTTTCCCCCATGGAGCACCAGAACCAGAGCACCTGGAGAAAACCCACGCCAACAAGGCGAGAGAACAATCAAACTCCACATAAAAATGCCAATTGGTCCAGCCGGGACCCGGACCAGTGACCTTGCTGTGAGTCAACAGTGCTAACCACTGAGCCACTGTGCCACCCTCTACTAATAATAATCTATTGAGAATTGGTTGGTGTGTAGTTGAAATCTAACTTGTATTCAACTAAGTGCAAAAGGGACCAAAATAAAGCAATTCAAATCCTGCATGTTTATCTGACAAATCTTCAGCAACCGTGTCATCTGTGTTCTGACCATATATATTATTTTCCTTAAGTACATTTTTTGTTCATCAATTTTATACAAAGCTAATGTACAGATGCTCTTGATTATCACCATAGCAACTAGCAACATAGCAACATCAGCAGCTGTTTTTTTTTTCCAGTGTTTATCAGCCTTTTCCTCCTTTCGAGCACATTTAGCTTTTCTTCTTACTAAACCTTTCGTGACACATATTATACTCGGGGCTTTGTTATTGTTATTTTTATGTCTTTTGTTTCTTGATACATAATCATGCAGAGCTCACTTTTTCAGGGGAATTAGAAAAGGGAGAGCAACTCACCAGGTAGGAAACAGCATCGTTCTGCAGATCAATAGAGTGCTGCACAATCAGATATACTGTATCTGCACCATCAAGACATCACGCTGACACCTGGAACAATATAATAAAGGCAAATATGAGAGGGGAATCTGAGCACACCAAACAAAAAAACAGCACAGGACATGAAATGCTATCCATACATGTGCCTTTGGTGTGTTTATAAAATTACTGCTCACACATCTTTCTTTTTTGTTAAGTGTCCATTTATATCTATTAAATACTATTTGATATGATACTGAAGTTGCACTTGCATTAGCTGGTTGTAAATCACACAGTAATAAATTGAGCTTATTTAAAAAAAATTTAATAAATTTTAAAAAACCAAGTTTGGGTCATTAAAAGACCATCCGAGTGAACTCTGCTTTTATCAAATCTGCGTATTTATTAGCAGACCATACAAAATGTGTGTGAATCAATGGATCTATCAAGTGGATTAGTTTTAAAAGCAACCATAGATATTTCGTTCTGCGTCCTCTCCACAATTTATGAAACATTTTGAAAGGCTGCACTTATTTCAGTAAAACATTATTTTTCCATTTTCAAAACATTTGTCTTTAACGTTGCTTTTAGCAAGTGGCCTTTTAGAAACTGATGGATTCTGAAGAAAGAAATGGTTTAGCAATTTCAAAGCTTGCATTACAACTTGTCTCGATGGTGTAGGCAGCTGAATAAGAGCAAATAAAAACCGAAGGTCTTTGCAGTTATATTCAAAGAACCCAATATACACTAGTAATTGAAACATGCTTCAGCCTTTTTGCAGTCTCGTCAACTGCTTTATCTCAGAATTGTAGCAGTTTCAGGAAATGCAGTAATGGGATGTGTTCCATGTGTTACATCGTATGCTATTTATTCAAATAACACAATTTTCCTTTTATTTCTTGTTAAAATAAAATATGTAATAATAGGTATGTCTGTCTGAGAGCAACGGTATTGAAAAAGCTTGAAATCTGAGGTTTCTTAATCTGGAAAAGTGGAATTTTAAAGTGATCATTTCTTACCATCTTTATATTATGCATGCATACATTATTATTAGAGCTGGGTAATACTAAACTATTTATATGACTAGCAATACAAAAACTTTCTGTCACTCTTATTTTAAGTTACAGTTCCTGCTATTAATAAACCAATCCTACAACGCAATAAACTCTTAATTTATTGTTTATTAATAGTTATAAAGGTAGTTAGGTGTACGCATTGAATACGATTTGGGAGGTAGAATAATGCACTTAACAAGCATTAATAAACAGTCAATATCCTAATAATAGGCAGGTAATAAGCCACAAATAGTGAAAATTGGTATTTAAACTAAAGTTGTAATAAAAACTTTTTTTAAACGTTTTATGACGCATTTATTCAAACATACAGCATTTAATACAGCAAATAAATCAAATGAATATGCAATATCGTTTTATTATGAAATATTTACATTTAATCATTTAGCAGACACCTTTGTCCAAAGTTACTTAAAATTAAGGAGGTATTCAGCAATTCAACAAGGAGAGGCAATACACGCAAGAAGTGCTAATTATAGAAAGGAACTCTGTTAGTACTCAGTAGTGCACAGTGTTCAGATGCTAGAGTAAGTTGTTTTTTTAGGGGTTTTTTTTGTTTGTTTTGTTTTAAATAGAGAGTGAAGTGTGTTTCAACAGCTGGTTTATCAAGTCCACACTAAATTCAGGGTTGTCGTGTTGTGATGTGGTGGGAGAGAAGAGGGGGTCCTGGTTTTGTTCACAGGGGCTCAGGTGATATCAGACGAGATGAGTTTTTAGTTGTCATATGAATGATACTACCGAATCATCAGTCTGTGTGGGAACACTTCGAGCTAGTAAGATTTGTATTTTTTTAAGATTTGTTGTTTTTTATTGATATTTTGTTTGAAATGCTATTTGAGCAATTTCTTGAGAAATGATAATTTTTTTAAGTTTTACTATAATTTTTTTTTAAGAAATAGCATTCTAAATGTCAAGAAACTGGTGAGTAAGGAATGTAAATCTTTGTTCTCACTTACTCCAAAACAGCTTGTTGAAATAGACAGAATAATGTTTTCATTTGCGTTTCATTCATTCATTTATTCATTTTCTTTTTGGCTTAGTCCCTTTATTAATCTGGGGTCGCCACAGCGGAATGAACCACCAACTTATCCAGAATATGTTTTACAAAGCGGATACCCTTACAGATGCAACCCATCACTGGGAAACACCCATACACTCTCATTCACACACATACACTATGGACAATTTAGCTTACCCAATTCACCTATAGAGCATGTTTTTGGACTTGTGGGGGAAACCAGAGCACCCGGAGGAAACCCACAACAACACGGGGAGAACATGCAAACTCCACACAGAAATGCCAACTGACCCAGCCGAGGCTGGAACCAGTGGTCTTCTTGCTGTGAGATGACAGCGCTACCCACTGTGCCTCTGCGTCACCCTCTTTTGCATTTCAATGTTGTGTAATTATACTTTAAAAAGATTTGAAAGGCAGATCGACTGAACTTTCAGAATCACATTAAGTGTCAACAAGATTATCAGTATTAGCTGAGGAATTTTGTACTGCTGCACCACTCAAAAGCATAAAATACTTGAACATGGAACATTTATATAGCTTTTGTCATAATTGTATCAAGGACAAATAGTATTATTTCCTATAAATGTATTCTTAAAACTAAGCACTTTTGCGTAAAAGCTGCACTAACCACTTGATAGTTCTCCAAATAAAAGAACGTTGATGCTTTGACACTTTGAACTGAATCAGCATGGTATGAAATCATTACTGCAGAGTAAAGTGTTTCAAGACAGCTTTTAAAGGCACCATTTGAAGAGCTCTGCTTTGGCAAATAAAACTGCACAGCCATTTATCTTTTAAGTATTTAGCCTCATTTTTCATATAATGCTGTTGCCTCAGCTTGCTCAAATGAACCTTCCAAGTTTTGGAAACACTGGCCAAAAGTGAGCATCAGTCTGGATGCATGAGTAGCTCCAGCAGCGAGGCTTTCGTTAGGCCATATGAAGATGGAGTGTCACATCTCACACTGTCCCTCGACACGCCAGCGGCCTATTGGACAATTAGCAGAGCCTGAAGCCAGAAGAGAAGCTTCTGTCATCACTCTCTGGTTCCATAAACAGGAGCTGATGAAGAGAGCAGCGGGGGAGTTGACTAAGTGCCATCTCACACCAGGCCTAATCTCCCCACAGATGCCTCATCTGTGTCCTCTAATGAAGACTAAACTTACTCTCAGCAGCCGCCTGATTGAGGAGAGGCGCTGCTGCCTTATACAGAAACTGCAAAGAAATCCACAGAGATGCGAAGGTTCAATCAATCAAGATTTTTTTTAAATATCTCAACACTTTGGACGTAACTTTTGATGAGGGAGATGATGAAATGGTTTCAAGAAGTAGCAAGAAAATCATAAAAAATTATAACCCAGCCTTGAAGATCTTACATACGGTTGCTCGAGCACTGAAAAGTGAACTTTAGGGGGTACAATTTGGCAATTTTAGGTGAGAGCAAATTCTTGTGTATATTTTTTTACAAAGTACAAAAAGTTACTAAAAATTGTATAGGGGGACAAGTGTGTCCTGTCACAGGAAATGGAGAGAGAAAATTGCCCATAAGTGTAGAATAAATACTGCCCAATTCTGTCTTTTACTACAATAAATGTATTAGACAGCACATTTTTGGACCGTTATCGTAAGTTATTTTGTTAGATAAGCTCCAGATTTGGCTTCAGTACTGACTAATTTAATGTATACTGTTTGCACAAATATAATATTGTATAGCTTCCTTTCAAAATATGAATTTATAAGATATAGATTTGTGAGGGGTGTAACTTATATATGCTGAGCACTGTATAGAAATTAGGAAATTTAGAGGTTTCTAATTTATATTTCCTACAACTTCAAACATCTATTGATACATCATTTGAGCCCTGTAAATGAACTTAGGTGAGGTAGGAAATCCTTGAGAAAGGCACAAAAGGCATTGTAAACTACATAGGGAATAATGGCACGTTGTTATATCAATTCACAGCAAATGGAGAGAGAAAATTGTCTGTGAGTCTTATACAGCACTGGAAGTAATGACAGATCTTTTCTTCTGAATTGTCACATGCATTGTAACAGGTTATTGAAAAAGAAAAAAAAGAGAAGAAAAGAGTGGACCTAGCCATTATTTCAGACTGGATTTTCTGATGTCAAAAATGGAGGCAGATTTGAGTGTGAACTTGTAGCTTTATTGATTGTGGTCAGAGTTTTAAAGAATCAGAATGATTCAGTGGTATCTGGACGCAACCTTTATGATGCAAGATGAGATTGCATCTCTCAGCAATGCAATGTCAGACACAATGCACTCAATTGAGCTGGTGATGTCACCGTGAGGGATAAGGTTTGGAGTAGCATTAGGTGAGCCCATTAAAAAGCTCTGCATGCAGCTCAGATTGCATCTGCACCAGGTCTGCATCCAGGCCCCTCTCGAATTTTCACAAAAAATTACAGAGTTAAAAAATGAAGTCTTTTTAAAAACATTTACATTTTATACCAACTTTATGTTCATCAGGTTAAACCTCATCAGTAATTCAGGGTCATATTGGTGGTCAGTATGAACAAAATTCTATTCTACAATATGGGTAAATTTTTTTCATGGTAAAGATATATTTCATAATATGATTATTTAAATAAATACAATAGTTGTTTGCTCAGTCATTAACACTGTCGCCTCACAGCAAGATGGTCGCTGGTAGGTGAACTGAATAAACTTAACTGGCCGTAGTGTGAGTGAGTGAGAGAGTGTATGGGTTTCCCAGCACAGGGGGTCCAGGAGTTAGTGTACTCTCAGTGCAGGAATTTCATGTGCCAGAGTAATTGGCAGTTCATTGTGCTGTGGTGACCCCTGATTAATCAGGGACTAAACTGAAGGAAAGTGAGTGAGTTATTCCAGAAAATCAACAAAAAGAGTTATATAAAAAAAATGAAATACTTAAATTTAAATGACTACACTTTTTTTTTTCATTTGGACCTTGTTAAATATTGGTAGCGATGCACAAAAATGTATTTTTAGGTTTCCCTGATGCCAGTATCTTTCTGTTTGTATGTTTTTGAGAAGTGTTCATTTACCCTACCGGTTAATTTAAATGGCGCCTGTGTATTAGCAACTAACCGAAGTGACCAATGGGGCATCTATCTTTCAATGGTCATCCCACCCATCCCTACATAGTCATACTTTTGGTGTAACTTATCTATTGATGTTTTAAATTAATAGATTTGGATGTTTTATACACAAAAAAAGTCTATATTTTATTTACACAAATCTATTTTAAATGTAAATCTGCAGATGAGTATGTAGGGAGAACACTTTGTGAAACAGCTGGAATCTTGCCAGAGGATTTATCATCCTGTAACTTCAGAGATAATCATGTTTTTAGTATTTTAACAGTTTTATCCTGTTAACAAGTTGTTGTTTTTTATGGTTTGTAATAATGTTCAAAGTGTTGTGATTGACAGTGCCTGCCTACTGTTGTTTTGTTCAAAAAGAGAAAAGACAGCTTTCTGCTACAGAACACAAACGCCCAAAGGTGCTTTTTCACAGAAGCCTCAAGGTAGTTTTGAGAAATATTGTTTAAATGATTCACACTTACATGATATATCAGTCTTCTAGAAGAAGCTTGCAGCGAGGTTTGCTTTCTCATATAGGTGTTGAAACCCTGGCTGTGTCATCTAATTACAGATTTGCTGCTGAAAACTAATAACGATAATATGTTTACTTTATATAATGCTGTGGGCAATACAGAAGTGCACCCAAACAAAACCAAGCAAACAAATACATATAACAACAGAGCTCAGACATAGTTCAGAGTAGGTATATCAAACACACGCTGATCTACCAGACCAAACTGAATGAGTGTGAGTGGAAAAATAAAATCCAGACAATCAGTCCCTGTTGGAGTGATAAAACAAACTGCGACAACCCACAGCTTCCAGGCCACAGATGGAGAATAAATGCCACTGCATCAAGCATGAACACACGGCAGTCACAGCCGGCACACAGCAAGGAGATTTCTCACAGCAGTCTGGATACAGAGCAGTGCAGCAGGCAGTTGCGTTCCAGCACCAACCACCAGCAATGCACTTCAACATAAGAATGTTATACAGACGTGATGAAACAAAAGAATGACAATGAAATAAATAATAGAGAGAAAAGCAGTAAAGCAGCAGTAGCCAACAAACTAAAATAAAGGTATAAATCTATGATAATGTAGCCAAACTAGTTTGCACTTCATTATCATGTAATGATATATAATTATTATATAATTATACACTCAAAAAAAAACTAAAAGCAAAACATTATCAATATGAAGTATACAGTTGAAGGTAAAATTACTGTATTATCCCACCTGTGAAATTGTATTCTTTTTCAAATATTTTCTAAGGAATTTTTAACCAAGAAAGAAAATTTCCAAAGGTAATTCATAATATACTTTTTCTTCAGGAGAACATCTTATTTATTTTAAATTGGCTGAAATACATGTTTTTTTTTTTATTTAAAAATTATAATAATAAAGAAATTGAAATTAATAAAAAAGGTAAAATACCGTGTATACTTTAAGAGACAAAAAGCCAAAGACAAAAAGCAAAGAACTAACAGCATGGGTGAAGGTTAAATGCCTGTAAGCCATCTCTCACGCAGCTGTAAATAGATAACTAAAAATTCTTAAACTTTTGTTTCATGAATTTAGTTTTGACCCTTACTCTTATCAGACTCCAATTAATAACTATTTAAATTTAGATTGATCTAATTCAATGATCACGTTATAGCTTGTGATTTGGTCTAATTTGGATCAATTAACCAAATAATTCCTCATTTTCATTTAATGGTTCATCGTTTACCTGAAGTCGCTTAGAGTCAGTATGCTGGCCTTTTACATCTGCTCACGGACACAGCCTTGTCAGTTCTGGTTCTTAGATGGAGGATATAACTGTAAACTAATTTCCTTTAAGTAATATTAAGCAGGTCTCTAATGCTGTGCCTACTAATCCTGAATGTATGAGAAATCCTGGTCAAAGGTTGCGGAAACATCAGCCTGAACAATCTGCTAGATTTACAATGATTTCAGGAGATATTAGAGTTAAACAAGAAGCTTACATCTATTTGCCAGGCAAAGACTTTCCATTTCAATTCACATAATTAAACAAAATAAGCCAGTTCAGAAATGTAAAACATCAGTTACTCAAAGATACATTTAGGAGTTAGAGATTAATACCTGACCGTGTAGAAGTATGCTGCAGCATATACACACTGCAACAGGGTATCCTGGCTACAGGAACCTTTCCCTTAAACTCATCACAACAGATGATCATAAATTCAACAATAAAGGCATCACAAAGAGCCTTGTCTGGTCATGAGTTGATGTGAAGACCATTTTCCCTGAAGAAGAGCATCTGCCAAAAATCCAGCCTGATCTCACGAGAAAATGTAAGTATTTTACATTTGTCAGTTTAGTGCAGGGGTCACCAATTTTGGTTCTGGAGGGCCAGTGTCCCTCCGTGGTTTAGCTCCAACTTGCCTCAACACACCTGCCTGGGTGTTTCAAGTATACCTAGTAAAACGCTACGGTTACTAAAGTAACCCTTCGTTCCCCGAGGGGGGGAACGGAAATGCTATGTGGAAACTTCCACTATGGGGATTTCGTCAGAATCCAATCATCTGAAAGAGTATAAAAACGGGCCAATGAAATGCCAATGAGTTGGCAGCGTCAGCGTGCACAGCTGGCGTCAATGACAATCAGTCATGCTATAAAGACGCAGCCAGTGCCATGCTCGACATCCTTTTCTAGCTGTAGAGACTTTCACGCTCAACAGCTAAGGGACAATCGTTGTGGCGAAGGAACATAGCATTTCCGTTCCCCCCCTCGGGGAACGAAGGGTTACTTTAGTAACCGTAGCGTTCCCCTTCGGATGGGGAACTCCAATGCTATGTGGAAACTTCCACTATGGGGAAATCTATGGAAAACGCCACAACGAAAGAACCTTACTGCGCCCCTGGCGAAGGGTGTGCCACGCAGTAGAGCAAGCGCACCTACAACGCCCCGAGACACAGTCTTCCAACGTGTCCCCTGGCCCTCACTTACCTGTTCAGAAACGGTTATATTTTTCGGGGAGTCGCAATAACCCAGTAAAAAGGTTTTGATACGACAGTACGTTGGGAAAGCGTTCAGTCCCGATAGGGAGGACGCTGCGGAGCTCACCTGCTACCCAGAGGGGAGACCTGGTGACAATCTATGGACCAGCCCAGAGATGGGGGGGGTCCTAGCATAAGGATGGTTAGCGGGGAGGGAAGACACGAGCCTGCCCTAGAAGGGGGGACTATACCGTGGCTGAGTGAACGTATGGGATCGCCAGCGGGGATCACACATAGCAGGCACCTATACCCAGAACGCGGGCTGACCAGCGGGCATGCCGACAACGTAACGGGCCAACACCTGACTCCTCCGCTGAGTCAGGTGCTGGGGGCCTCGGAGGAACTCTGCAGGGTTCGCCAAAGAAATGGGGAACTAAACTGACAAAGCTGAAAAAGCGCACGTATCTCCGGGTTAGGGAGAGTGGCGCAGCAAGCGTGTTTCGACACCTCAACCGAATCGTTTCCTCAATCACCAAGGGTTGCCTAATACCCTTGAGGAAACCGGCTCCACTCGCAGATTGTAACCTTGCAAATGTATTGGGTGTCACCCAACCCGTAGCTCTACAAATGTCTGTCAGAGAGGCGCTGCGTGCTAACGCCCAGGAGGATGCGATGCTCCATAGTGGAGTGCGCTCTCACCCCCGGGGGACACGGCTCACCCTGGCCCAAAGGCGAGGGAGATGGCATCCACTATCCAGTGGGCCAACCTCTGTTTAGATACGGCACTTCCCATCTGCCGACCACTGTAATGGACAAAGAGCTGGTCAGAGGATCTAAGGCTCTGAGTGTGGTCCCCATATATTCGCAAAGCGCGAACAGGACACAACAATGAAAGGGCTGGGTCTGCCTCCTCCGTGGGCAGCGCTTGCAGGCTCACTACCTGATTGTTAAAACGACGTGGTAGGAACCTTGGGCACATAGCCGGGCCGGGGTCTCAGGACAACGTGAGAGTAGGCCGGCCCGAATTCTAGGCACGAGTCACTGACCGAAAATGCCTCCAGGTACCTAACCCTCTTAACCGATGCCAACACGACCAGCAGAGCTGTCTTCAAGGACAGAAATCTCAAGGATACTGAGTCGAGTGGTTCGAAGGGATCCCCACGTAGGCTCGTAGCACTACCGCGAGATCTCAAGAGGGTATGAGAGGGGGGCGGGGGAAAACATGCGCCTCGCACCTCTGAGGAACTGGATGATGAGGTTATGCCTCCCCACGGTGCCGCCATCCATGCATCATGATGAGCGGAGATGGTGGCCACGTAAACCCTCAGTGTGGAGCGCGACAGCCTTCGCTCCACCTGTCCTGAAGGAAAGAAAGCACAACACTGATCTGGCAAGATCGGGGGTCTTCTCGGCGAGAAGCGCACCACTCAGTGAATAGACTCCACTCCAGGGCGTAGGCATGCCTCGTAGAGGGTGCACTAGCCTGAGTGATGGTATTAACCACCGCCACCGGTAGGTTACCTAAGTCTTCCTCGTCGCGTCTTATGGGCCCCACGTGGAGGTTCCACAGAACTAAGCGAGGGTGCCAGATGGTGCCCTGTCCCTGAGAGAGTAGGTCCTCTCTCAAAGGGACTCGCCAGGGGGGGCGTCGCGAGGAGGGAGAGTTCTGATATCCAGGTCCGGTTGGGCCAGGGGCGCAACTAGCAAGACCTGCCCCTCGTCCTCCCTGACCTTGCACAGAAACTGCGCGAGTAGGCTCACTGGGGGGAGTGCATACTTACGCATGACTCGGGGTGGAGTCGCCATTCTCCCGGGGAAGGAGCTGCCGTGAGAGCCTGTTGGCCGCACGGTTGAGCCCATCCGGGGTGTGAATAGCAAGCAGCGACTTCAGCCGCGTATGACTCCAGAGGAGCAGACGGCGAGCGAGCTGAGACATGCAGCGGGAGCGTATACCCCCCATCCGGATGGAATACGCTACCGCGGCCGTGCTGTCCGTCCTGACCAGCACGTGTTGCCCCCTCAGCACCGGTAAAAAGCGGCGCAAAGCGAGAAACACTGCCAACAGCTCTAGGCAGTTGATATGCCAATGCAGCTGGGTTCCCCTCCACAGGTCCGCAGCAGCATGCCCGCTACACACGGCCCCCCCACCCCATACTGGAGGCATCTGCCGAAACGACAGCCTGCCTGGACGCCTGACCTAGGGGCACACTGGCCCGTAGGAAGGAGGGGTCCTTTCCAGGGGGTGCGGGTGCGGTGACACAGCGCAGTGACAGTCACTCGGTGTGGGCCCGCGTGCCATGCGCGTCTGGGGACCCGATCGTGAAGCCAATGCTGTAGTGGTCTCATATGGAGCAATCCGAGCGGCGTGGCCGCGGCTACGGATGCCATATGCCCCAGGAGCCTCTGAAATAATTTCAGGGGGACCACTTTTTTTCCTGTCGAACTCTCTCAGACAGTTCAGCATTACCTCGGCGCGCTCTCGTGAGAGGCGCGCCTCCATAGTGATCGAGTCCAGCTCCAACCTGAGAAAGGAGATGCTCTGCACGGGGGCGAGCTTGCTCTTTTCTCGGTTGACCTGAAACCCCAACGGGCGGAGGTGCCGGAGCACCTTGTCTCTGTGCATAATCAATTGCTCCCGAGAGTGGGCTAAAAATCAGCCAGTCATCGAAATAATTGAGCGTGCGGATGCCGGCGAGCCGAAGGGGCGCGAGGGCACCCTCCGCGAGCTTGGTGAAAACTCGCAGAGACAGAGAGAGCCCGAAGGGGAGGACCTTGTATTGCCACGCTCGACCTTCAAACGCAAACCGCAGAAACTGCCGGTGGCGTGGAAGTGTGGAGATATGAAAATACGCGTCCTTCAGATCTATTGCTGCAAACCAATCCTGAGGACGAACGCATCGCGTGATGCGCATCTGCGTAGGCATTCCGAAGCGCAGCCTGTGAAAGCAGCGGTTCAAAATGTGCAGATATAGGATTGGCCATAGCCCACCGCTTTTTTTTTTTTTTTTTTTTTTTTTGGGGCACGATGAAGTGCGGGCTGTAAAACCCGTGCTCCATCTCGGCTGGAGGGCCGGCTCGATTGCATCCTTCGCCAGGAGGACAGCAATCTCCTCTCGCAAGACAGGGGCGGACGCAGGACTGACCCTGGTCGCCCGTGAACCTGGGAGGCCGTTTAGCGAACTGAATCGCATAGCCGAGTCTGGTCGTATGGATGAGCCATTGCGATGGGCTGGCCCGCGCTAACCAGGCAGGCAGAGCCCCCGCAAATGGTCCCACCCGCACGATCGCTGACGTGCCAGCGGCGGGGCAGCGTGGAGTGAGTGGGCTCATCCGGGGAGCGCTGGGGTCCCACAGGAGAGCAGGAGAGGAGATGTTCTCGTCTCGCACTCAAACTCCAGGAGAGGGGCTGGGAGTGGAGAGAAAGGAGACCGTTCTCTCGTGCTCCATGAGCCATTGGCGAAATGCACCGATCCTGCGAGCTGGAAGGCATAGCGTCCCAGACTGGCAGTGTTCGGGCTGTCACATCCGGAGGAGGGGAAAAGTGCTCTTTCACTGAGGATTTTGACGGCGTTTTTTTTTTTTTTTTTTACGCCTTTAAATAACGTGCCCCGCCCTCCAGCGGGGAAAGAGCAAATTCCCTCCTCCCCAGATGGCCCGCCTCAGGGACGCTTCGCGGTCCGTTTTACCGAACTTAGCGGCGCCCTGGGCGGGGGACGCTGGTTGCCGGCGCGATGCTCGGCGCAGCCGCGTGGCCGGAGGCGCAGGCGGGGGCGGCGAAGCAAAGCTGCGGGCGGGCGTCCTCGGCGAAAAAGCAGTGGATGTGGATGGCTCGGCGGGGGGGAGCGGTCATACAATCCCGCCGATAGAGACCTCGCCCATCGCCTCCGACTGCTCTATCACCGGCGTGAATTCCTGGGCGAATTCACCGCCAGTGTCGCCGAACAGGCCAGCCTGGGATATGGGTGAGTTAAGAAAGCGAACTTTGTCAACGTCACGCACATCACCAGGTTTAGCCTGAGGTGGCATTCCTGGATCACGGATGTGATCATCGTCCTTCCCAGGGCACACACAGCCGACTTTTTTTTTTTTTTTTTTTTTTGTAAGAGCATAGTCGGTTGCGGTGCGGAGCGCATGCTCAGTCCTGGGTCAGAACCATCCTCGCGCAGCCGGGCCAGCGCCTGCGCTTGGCCATAGCGTGCATGGTGAGGGGGAAGGCGCACGCAGCACACTGCGTGAGCCTACTGTGCCCATCCAGGAAGAAGGGGATGGGGAGGCTTAGAAGGTCTCGCCTTCATCCTCCACATCACACCCCTCTAATCGGTCCGGCCGCGGGGCTGGGGGATAAACCATCTCCAGAACCACGGCCGAAGCAGCCTGGGAAAGCACAGCCGCAAAGTCTGCTTCTGGATTCGACGCCGCGCTCAAAGTCCCGGAGGGAGCGAGCGGGTTCGAATCCTCGTCAGACCTTGACAGCCCAACCTCCAAGGATGGTGAGGATGGAAGCGCACGCAGATCGGGCAGAAAAAAGTGCCCTAAGGACAGCGTGAGTTTACTGTGCACTTCCGGGAAGAAGGGGATGGGAGGCTTTGAAGGTCTTGCCTCCTTATATCCTCCACATCACACCCATCTAGTCGGTCCGGCCGCGGGGCTGGGGGATAAACCATCACCAGACCCACGGCCGAAGCAGCCCGAGAAAGCACGGCCATCACGTCTGCTTTTTAGATGCTAACGCCGCGCTCTCCACCCCGGAGGGAGGGAGCGAGCGGGCTCGCATCCTCATCAGACAGTGACAGCCCATCCTCCGATGCAGCGATGGACATCTGACCCCCGGTGTCATCAGGTGAGAGAGCGACCATCCAAGGACGGAGCGCTTCTCTTCACCTGAAGCTTGGATGGAGCGCGTGGAGGAGCGAGAGGTCCGCGGCCCGGGGGCGGCGGATTTACTCCCACTGAAACCCTCAGATCTGCCCGAGTGCCAACCGCAGTGCGGGGGACAACTGGGGTGGGTGGCTCTTTTGCAAGAGCGAGCCGCGATCTTAACTGCGCAACAGACATGACATCAGTGATGGCATGCACTGCCCGCGAGCACCGCATTAACATGCTGGACCCCCAGACATGAAACGCTGTGCTCGTGCCCATCATCCGGGGATAGGAAACCACCGCATCCAGAAACGCACGGTCGGAGTGACGTCTTGAAAAAGACGCGCTGCACGACCGTGTTGCTCTTTTAGGAAAGCTATTTTCCTATATACAAACCGCTCTTGGAGGACCGGACCCAAAGGACGCCAGGCAAGGGAGAAATACCCAGCTCGACCATCTGCCACTGCGTATACGCGCTCTGGACCGGGAGAAGCTGCTTCTCGATCTCTCTCTGTAGACACAGGTTGGAGATACCCTCAAAGACTCTCTCAGAAGCTTCGTGAAAGGCTCTGAAAGCGAAAGGATGTCGAGCATGGCACTGGCTGCGTCTTTATAGCATGACTGATTGTCATTGACGCCAGCTGTGCACGCTGACGCTGCCAACTCATTGGCATTTCATTGGCCCGTTTTTATACTCTTTCAGATGATTGGATTCTGACGAAATCCCCATAGTGGAAGTTTCCACATAGCATTGGAGTTCCCCATCCGAAGGGGAACCTTGATTAGCTTATTCAGGTGTGTTTGATTAGGGTCGGAGCTAAAATCTGCAGGACACCGGCCCTCCAGGAACAAGTTTAGTGACCCCTGGTTTAGTGGCTAATTCGTATGAATTTGTACGAGTTCAGTTGTATGAAATTTTACGATTTTAACCTAACCTCACCTCTAACTCAACCGTCATTGGGGGATGAGCAAATCGTACTAAATTGTACGAATTAGATTGTACAAATTCATACAAATTGCCATGAGATTGTGTTGAAAAATCTTATCAAAACCCAAATTAACACATACAGTAATAGGGAAATTGTGAATTATTACTGTGAAATTGAGACCACTTTACCAATCACACAGAGACATTTAAAATGATACCAAACATGAATATAGAGCCACAAGATTACTTGCATTTCGTCGCACTTGCATTTTGTTGCCTTGTACTTGTACATGTGTAATGACAATAAAGTTGAATCTAATCTAATCTAATCTAATCTAAAAACAAGATACACCATATTGAAAAATTGGATATTCTGTGTGGAATGTGAGTGAGCTGCTCTGGTGGAGAAGGTAAAGTGGAGGGCGGAAAGAGGGACTGAAGCTGCATGATCAAGACAGTTGGTTTCCTGGCTGATCTTCTTCTCAGATTAGAAAGTTTATTGTTTTAGTGCCTGACAATTTTTGTGGTCTTGCCTCGTCGAATTGCATAACAGTTCTCAGGGTCTGATATTTTGGAGAGACATCGGCATCCTTACAATATAAAAATAAATAAGCTATAAATACACAAAACATTACAGAGGGGCCTTACTGTAATATTTGAAAAATATGATTGAGATTGAACATTTTGTTTGTTTGTTAACTTGATCACCATGTTTCATTATTGGAATTACATACTAAAGGTGTGCATACCTGCACTTACAAGGATGCCAAAGACTGCATCATTAGTCATCACTTTGCCTCTAGAGGTCAGAAAAATGATTGGGTTTACGGCTCCAGTGGAACTCCCCTGGTTCTACTTACCTCTCTCTGAGCGGGATTCAAATCAGCGTTTACTTCATGGGAGGTAGACATCCTCTAACAAGAAGTCTAAAGACTGCTGTTTCTATTACCGGTCACTAGTGTACCTCTTGGGAACGTAGGAGTGAGGTTAACCTACACAGCTACTAATAGCTGACCACTGTTCACCCCCTAAACCTCACTCCCATCCAGTTTAACTCCCCCGGTTGTACTTGCCACTTGGGAATCACACCAGTGACTGCTGCATGGAGGCAAGCACACTAACAAGGATGTCAAAGACTGCAGTCTGCATCATCAGTCACTAGTGAGCCTCTTGAGATCGGGGGAGTGAGGTTTACCTGCACAACTCCTACACGGCCAACCGCAAACATTTTACTAAAGATTTTTACTTCTGTACAGATGGATATGTTAGGTTTCTCAAGCAAGTTGCAAAGTCATTTGAACATAGCCTGCATTTCATACATTAAAAGGTAATGATCTATCACAAGCATTTTACGTTACATCTACAGAAACTGTTGACTGTCATGCCTTTTCTTTTACATTTATGTCTTTATTACAAATATAGAAGGCCAAAAGGAGCTTTGTTTTTCTATCTCCATGTGTGGCGTCTATTAGGATGCTTTGCTCATGTAAAAGTGTACTTTCTGTGCTTTAAACTAATCTAAAATGTTTTGTGTTTTTACTGAGAAAAATGTGCGTTCACTTTAACTCAGTGCAACCAGCACAACAAAAATAGACTGCAAAAATCGCTGCACTGCTTCATTCACATCACACATAGAGTATATACAGTTGAAGTCAGAATTATTAGCCCCCTGAATTATTCGCTACCCTGTTTAGTTTTTCCCCAATTTCTGTTTAACAGAGACATTTTCTCAACACATTTCTAAACATAATAGTTTTGATAACTCATCTCTAATAACTGATTTAAGTTATCTTTGCCATGATGACAGTAAATAATATTTTATTTATTTATTATATTTTATTAGATATTTTTCAAGATACTAGTATTCAGCTTAAAGTGACATTTAAAGGCTTAACTAGGTTAATTAGGTTAACTAGGCAGGTTAGAGTAATTAGGCAAGTTATAGTATAACGATGGTTTGTTCTGTTGACTATCGAAAAAAACTATAGCTTAAAGGGGCTAATAATTTTGACCTTAAAATGGTGTTTAAAAAATTGAAAACTGCTTTTATTCTAGCCAAAATAAAACAAATAAGACTTTTTCCAGAAGAAAAAAATATTATCAGACATACTGTGAAAATGTCCTTGCTCTGTTAAACATCATTTGTGAAATTTAAAAAAAAGAAAAACAAATTCAAAGGGTGGCTAATAATTCTGACTTCAAATGTAGGTATATAAACCACAGATTTTATCTTAGATATCTAATAAGTTCTTGATGACTTAGTTCCACATTAGATTCTGTACAGACATTTTTACTTGTGGCAGAGTTAGAGTATTTGGAAATATGAGCAATTCTTGCTGTTTGTCAGTAAAGAGTTGAACACTTGTGCTCATTCACAGTACTAAAGGGATTAATTAAGGGACATTTGCTGTAAATGGCTGCAATCTGAAACCATTCAACTCGCATTTTCAAGATCATTTGCATTTCATATTTGAAAAAAGAAGAGATATAAGATAAAAATTGTACACATTTTGTGCATACATTTGTTTCTTTGCATCATCCATATGCATATTTGAGAACTAGAAGTGTCAGAAGTTTTAAAAATAGTGCATGTTTTCTTGCACATACACAGGTAACATTTTTGCATGAAGGCCTACAAAAATAAAGAAAATAACACATCTTGGCTTACTGTGTGAGGATTAAATATCCTTTGACTAATTAAAAATTCATAAAAGGATTGTCCAATCAGCCCTTTCACAATAACTGCATTATGGTCAAAGAAATGGATTTCAAGGTGAAGCTTCTCAGACAAGACATTTCGCACTTTACATTTGTTCAATAAAAGAACCTTTTCTCTTCATCTCCCTCTCTCTCTCTCTCTCTTTCTCTGTCTACCCATAAAAAACATTACTTAGAAAACTAGCTGTCAGCTTGTTAAAAAACGGCATGAATTTGTGGCAAAACTGTCCTCTGTTGTAACAAGAGATCATAATGGATGACCTGAATAAAGAAAACAGTTGATTACATGCATCAAACTTTCAAATGACCCCTCTGGTTCCATCACGCAGAAAATTATCACAAAAATAAGCCTTTGAAAGCAGCATGAAGCCTCTAACAGCAGCGAATAATGTCAAAGCCTTTTATTCAATCTGCCTCACGTATAATGTGTCATTCTATATGGTACAGTAGGCGTGTTGCTCTGCACCCAGAGGTGGTAAAAGGACCTCCATCTGGATGCCGATTGCTATCAAAAACAAAGAAGAACATTGGAAAGGATCTGTGTTTGTGTGCGTGTGTGCGTGTGCGTGTGTGCATTTCTAACCATCTGTCAAGGTTCGAAAATGCACATAAACAGATGTGCCACCTCATGTTATATGGATGAGAGTGGCAGGTAAGAACAGCATTTATGGATTAGTCCATGACAGATCCACATTTAGGCCTGTATGGAAGCACCCAGAGGCAGTGACCTTCTTCACACTTACAACACTTACACCTGTAGAGGTCGGATACTGCCATGGGGAGTGCATGTAGTGGGCAGTGTTGGAGAGAATGGAATCACATAATAACACTAGCTTAACCACATTTCTGCCAGTGAAGCGGCTGTTCTTCCAGGAACCAGCAATATAACTTTTATAAACACACGTGTAAGAGAGTTACATTTAAATACTCTTGAACTTTAGCTAAGTTTTATATAAGTGTCATTATTCTGTTCAGTGTTGATACTGTTTAGCTTAATAATAGTGCAAATTGAATCAAATCATGCAAGAATGCGTTATAGATTCTGTTTAAAGCAGTATACTGTATGTGTGTGTGTATATATATATATATATATATATATATATATATATATATATATATATATATATATATATATATATATATATTCATACTCATCAGCCACTTTATTAGGTATACCTCTCCAGCTGCTCGTTAATGCAAGTCGATCTGCTGCAGCTCAAACAAGTGACTTTGAATGTGGCATGGTTGTTTGTGCCAGATGGGCTGGTCTGAGTATTTCAGAAACTGCTGATCTACTGGGATTTTCCCGCACCACCATCTCTATGGTTTACAGAGAATGGGCACTTCTGTCAGTTAAGAACAGGAAACTGGCTCACAAAAACTGGACAATAGAAGATTGGAAAAACGTTGCCTGGTCTGATGAGTCTCAATTACATCTGTGACATTTGGAAGGTAGGGTCAGAATTTGGCATCAACAACATGAAAGCACAGATCCATCCTGCCTTGTATCAACTGTTCAGGCTGTAGCTATCGTCAGATGACTACTTCCAACAGGATAACACGCCATGTCATACAGCGCAAATCATCTCAGACTAGTTTCTTGAAAATGACAATGAGTTCACTGTACTCAAATGGCCTGTACAGTCACCAGATCTCAATCCAATAGAGCACCTTTGGGATGTGGTGGAACGGGAGATTTGCATCAGGGTGATGTGAACCAAAATCTCTGAGGAATATTCCCAGTATCTTGTTGAATCTATGCCACTTTAGTTGGAACAGAGTCAGTACAGTCAAGATAATATAGTAGAATATTAAGTGTCTTTTAAAAAAGGAACCATAAATGCACAGTGAAATGCTGTTCATTTGCAGCAACCCATTAAATGCAGACTTTGATTATGTTTGCAGCATTTTTGATGAATGCCAGAATAAAACTTGCATATAAAGCATTAGTTACTGTATTTCAGCACTGACCCAGCAAACAAAGCAAATGATAAATTAATAATGGTTTATCCCTAATAGGCTATTACACAACCTTTGTGTTTGCTGAATATCCCCTCTGTTGTTATTGGCTATTAGTTCTTCTAATGGCTTGTTCTCATTTAATTGCAAGAGAACTAATGAACTAATAATCTTTTTATTTGTCCTCTATTACACCCATAAAAATGATTCAAATGTGTTCAGTTCAAATATCCTCCTTCCTGATTTGTATAATGCTCATTCAACCTGACTGGAGCAGTGACCTATTTAATGAGCTATATTGGTTGCATGTGTTGACCATAAACCATGACCTCTGGCCTCATAACCCTTAATAACTCTAATCATACTTTCAGGTCGTCTGTCTATTCCAAAATGATCATGACCCAAGCAATACTTCTTGGACTTTCATAAGTGGGTAAAGTCTGCACATTTTTAGTTAATGTTGTGCCCTCATTAATGCTCTGACCTCTTCCTATCTGGAGAAAACATGTGATGATTAGTCAAGTTTCTATGGCAACAAGGAGGTGTTTTTGAAAAGACAGATGGCAGTTAAATCATTCAAACACTTTTATAACTCATAGCATATATCAAAATATGAACCGTATGAAAGGTATCTGAAAAACATCTCATTATTGATAGTAAACTAAGAGCGAAAAAATCCATAGAGCTAATTTTGCTAAAAACTGCCTGTGTGATACTGCTAATTAATAAAACCTCCAAAGAACAGTTCAGTAAAGATTAATGCATTTTTACTTACTTTAACTATGAGTCTATTTTCAACCCCTCAATCTTGCACATCCAGAGAGAAATAATTGTTCATAACAATCAACCTAATGAATCAATATCAACCATATCAATCAATCAATCAATCAATTAAATGATGCCACAATAGGTTTAGTCCTAAATGAATCTGTGTTAAAATAATTTGATTCACCAGCATGGACCATGCCACAATTTGAGCTAGACTTTATTGTAGGGATGAAAAGGATGGTAAGAGAACAGTGGGATGAAAGGGGAGGGAAGTAAGCGGATAAACAGTGAACAGGTAGGTAGATTGATTAGGCGTCCTACGATAATTCCCAGAGACTCAAAGTGGGGGTACTGTCTCTGTAATATTTAGGTAGAGTGATTGGACCCCCCGATTCAACCTAGGAGGGAAAAGAGGGTTATAAGGATTGTTAATGGGAAGCGAGGAAATAAAGGGAGGGAGGGTGGGTGGGTTCGAGAGAACGAGAAGAAGAGTGTTAGAGGGCTGGTCTGCCTTAAATAAGTTTTTAGGGAGTAGGTGTCTTAAGAAGACAAAGTGAGGTGTGGTTCCCCTTCGGATGGGGAACTCCAATGCTATGTGGAAACTTCCACTATGGGGATTTCGTCAGAATCCAATCATCTGAAAGAGTATAAAAACGGGCCAATGAAATGCCAATGAGTTGGCAGCGTCAGCGTGCACAGCTGGCGTCAATGACAATCAGTCATGCTATAAAGACGCAGCCAGTGCCATGCTCGACATCCTTTTTCGCTTTCAGAGCCTTTCACGAAGCTTCTGAGAGAGTCTTTGAGGGTATCTCCAACCTGTGTCTACAGAGAGAGATCGAGAAGCAGCTTCTCCCGGTCCAGAGCGCGTATACGCAGTGGCAGATGGTCGAGCTGGGTATTTCTCCCTTGCCTGGCGTCCTTTGGGTCCGGTCCTCCAAGAGCGGTTTGTATATAGGAAAAAAGCTTTCCTAAAAGAGCAACACGGTCGTGCAGCGCGTCTTTTTCAAGACGTCACTCCGACCGTGCGTTTCTGGATGCGGTGGTTTCCTATCCCCGGATGATGGGCACGAGCACAGCGTTTCATGTCTGGGGGTCCAGCATGTTAATGCAGTGCTCGCGGGCAGTGCATGCCATCACTGATGTCATGTCTGTTGCGCAGTTAAGATCGCGGCTCGCTCTTGCAAAAGAGCCACCCACCCCAGTTGTCCCCCGCACTGCGGTTGGCACTCGGGCAGATCTGAGGGTTTCAGTGAGAGTAAATCCGCCGCCCCCGGGCCGTGGACCTCTCGCTCCTCCACGCGCTCCATCCAAGCTTCAGGTGAAGAGAAGCGCTCCGTCCTTGGATGGTCGCTCTCTCACCTGATGACACTGGGGGTCAGATGTCCATCGCTGCATCGGAGGATGGGCTGTCATTGTCTGATGAGGATGCGAGCCCGCTCGCTCCTCCCTCCGGGGTGGAGAGCGCGGCGTTAGCATCTAAAAAGCAGACATGATGGCCGTGCTTTCTCGGGCTGCTTCGGCCGTGGGTCTGGTGATGGTTTATCCCCCAGCCCCGCGGCCGGACCGACTAGATGGGTATGTGGAGGATATAAGGAGGCAAGACCTTCAAAGCCTCCCGTCCCCTTCTTCCCGGAAGTGCACAGTAAACTCACGCTGTCCTGAGGGCACTTTTTTCTGCCCGATCTGCGTGCGCTTCCATCCTCACCATCCTTGGAGGTTGGGCTGTCAAGGTCTGACGAGGATTCGAACCCGCTCGCTCCCTCCGGGACTTTGAGCGCGGCGTCGAATCCAGAAGCAGACTTTGCGGCTGTGCTTCCCCAGGCTGCTTCGGCCGTGGCTCTGGAGATGGTTTATCCCCCAGCTCCGCGGCCGGACCGATTAGAGGGGTGTGATGTGGAGGATGAAGGCGAGACCTTCTAAGCCTCCCCATCCCCTTCTTCCTGGTTGGGCACAGTAGGCTCACGCAGTGTGCTGCGTGCGCCTTCCCCCTCACCATGCACGCTATGGCCACCTACCAGCGCTACCAAGCGCAGGCGCTGGCCCGGCTGCGCGAGGATGGTTCTGACCCAGGACTGAGCATGCGCTCCGCACCGCAACCGACTATGCTCTTACAAAAAAAAAAAAAAAAAAAAGTCGGCTGTGTGTGCCCTGGGAAGGACGATGATCACATCCGTGATCCAGGAATGCCACCTCAGGCTAAACCTGGTGATGTGCGTGACGTTGACAAAGTTCGCTTTCTTAACTCACCCATTTCCCAGGCTGGCCTGTTCGGCGACACTGGCAGTGAATTCGCCCAGGAATTCACGCCGGTGAAAGAGCAGTCGGAGGCGATGGGCGAGGTCTCTATCGGCGGGATTGTATGACCGCTCCCCCCCGCCGAGCCATCCACATCCGCTGCTTTTTCGCCGAGGACGCCCGCCCGCAGCTTTGCTTCGCCGCCCCGCCTGCGCCTCCGGCCACGCGGCTGCGCCGAGCATCGCGCAGGCAACCAGCGTCCCCCGCCCAGGGCGCCGCTAAGTTCGGTAAAACGGACCGCGAAGCGTCCCTGAGGCGGGCCATCTGGGGAGGAGGGAATTTGCTCTTTCCCCGCTGGAGGGCGGGGCACGTTATTTAAAGGCGTAAAAAAAAAAAAAAAAAAAACGCCATCAAAATCCTCAGTGAAAGAGCACTTTTCCCCTCCTCCGGATGTGACAGCCCGAACACTGCCAGTCTGGGACGCTATGCCTTCCAGCTCGCAGGATCGGTGCATTTCGCCAATGGCTCATGGAGCACGAGAGAACGGTCTCCTTTCTCTCCACTCCCAGCCCCTCTCCTGGAGTTTGAGTGCGAGACGAGAACATCTGCTCTCCTGTGGGACCCCAGCGCTCCCCGGATGAGCCCACTCACTCCACGCTGCCCCGCCGCTGGCACGTCAGCGATCGTGCGGGTGGGACCATTTTCGGGGGCTCTGCCTGCCTGGTTAGCGCGGGCCAGCCCATCACAATGGCTCATCCATACGACCAGACTCGCTATGCGATTCAGTTCGCTAAACGGCCTCCCAGGTTCACGGGCAACCAGGGTCAGTCCTGCGTCCGCCCCTGTCTTGCGAGAGGAGATTGCTGTCCTCCTTGCGAAGGATGCAATCGAGCCGGCCCTCCAGCCGAGATGGAGCGCGGGTTTTACAGCCCGCACTTCATCGTGCCCCCCCCAAAAAAAAAAAAAAAAAAAAAGCGGTGGGCTACGGCCAATCCTATATCTGCACATTTTGAACCGCTGCCTTCACTGGCTGCGCTCCGAAATGCTTACGCAGATGCGCATCACGCAATGCGTTCGTCCTCAGGATTGGTTTGCAGCAATAGATCTGAAGGACGCGTATTTTCATATCTCCACACTTCCACGCCACCGGCAGTTTCTGCGGTTTGCGTTTGAAGGTCGAGCGTGGCAATACAAGGTCCTCCCCTTCGGGCTCTCTCTGTCTCCGCGAGTTTTCACCAAGCTCGCGGAGGGTGCCCTCGCGCCCCTTCGGCTCGCCGGCATCCGCACGCTCAATTATTTCGATGACTGGTTGATTTTTAGCCCACTCTCGGGAGCAATTGATTATGCACAGAGACAAGGTGCTCCGGCACCTCCGCCCGTTGGGGTTTCAGGTCAACCGAGAAAAGAGCAAGCTCGCCTCCGTGCAGAGCATCTCCTTTCTCTGGTTGGAGCTGGACTCGATCACTATGGAGGCGCGCCTCTCACGAGAGCGCGCCGAGGTAATGCTGAACTGTCTGAGAGAGTTTGACAGGAAAAAAAGTGGTCCCCCTGAAATTATTTCAGAGGCTCCTGGGGCATATGGCATCCGTAGCCGCGGCCACGCCGCTCGGATTGCTCCATATGAGACCACTACAGCATTGGCTTCACGATCGGGTCCCCAGACGCGCATGGCACGCGGGCACACACTGAGTGACTGTCACTGCGCTGTGTCACCGCACCCGCACCCCCTGGAAAGGACCCCTTCTTCCTACGGGCCAGTGTGCCCCTAGGTCAGGCGTCCAGGCAGGCTGTCGTTTCGGCAGATGCCTCCAGTATGGGGTGGGGGGCCGTGTGTAGCGGGCATGCTGCTGCGGACCTGTGGAGGGGAACCCAGCTGCATTGGCATATCAACTGCCTAGAGCTGTTGGCAGTGTTTCTCGCTCTGCGCCGCTTTTTACCGGTGCTGAGGGAGCAACACGTGCTGGTCAGGACGGACAGCACGGCCGCGGTAGCGTGTTCCATCCGGATGGGGGTATACGCTCCCGCTGCTTGTCTCAGCTCGCTCGCCGTCTGCTCCTCTGGAGTCATACGCGGCTGAAGTCGCTGCTTGCTATTCACACCCCGGATGGGCTCAACCGTGCGGCCAACAGGCTCTCACGGCAGCTCCTTCCCCGGGAGAATGGCGACTCCACCCCGAGTCATGCGTAAGTATGCACTCCCCCCAGTGAGCCTACTCGCGCAGTTTCTGTGCAAGGTCAGGGAGGACGAGGGGCAGGTCTTGCTAGTTGCGCCCCTGGCCCAACCGGACCTGGATATCAGAACTCTCCCTCCTCGCGACACCCCCCCTGGCGAGTCCCTTTGAGAGAGGACCTACTCTCTCAGGGACAGGGCACCATCTGGCACCCTCGCTTAGTTCTGTGGAACCTCCACGTGGGGTCCATAAGACGCGACGAGGAAGACTTAGGTAACCTACCGGTGGCGGTGGTTAATACCATCACTCAGGCTAGTGCACCCTCTACGAGGCATGCCTACGCCCTGGAGTGGAGTCTATTCACTGAGTGGTGCGCTTCTCGCCGAGAAGACCCCCGATCTTGCCAGATCAGTGTTGTGCTTTCTTTCCTTCAGGACAGGTGGAGCGAAGGCTGTCGCGCTCCACACTGAGGGTTTACGTGGCCGCCATCTCCGCTCATCATGATGCGTGGATGGCGGCACCGTGGGGAGGCATAACCTCATCATCCAGTTCCTCAGAGGTGCTAGGCGGATGTTTCCACCCCGCCCCCCTCTCATACCCTCTTGAGATCTCGCGGTAGTGCTACGAGCCTACGTGGGGATCCCTTCGAACCACTCGACTCAGTATCCTTGAGATTTCTGTCCTTGAAGACAGCTCTGCTGGTCGTGTTGGCATCGGTTAAGAGGGTTAGGTACCTGGAGGCATTTTCGGTCAGTGACTCGTGCCTAGAATTCGGGCCGGCCTACTCTCACGTTGTCCTGAGACCCCGGCCCGGCTATGTGCCCAAGGTTCCTACCACGCCGTTAACAATCAGGTAGTGAGCCTGCAAGCGCTGCCCGCGGAGGAGGCAGACCCAGCCCTTTCATTGTTGTGTCCTGATTCGCGCTTGCGAATATATGGGGACCACACTCAGAGCCTTAGATCCTCTGACCAGCTCTTTGTCCATTACAGTGGTCGGCAGATGGGAAGTGCCGTATCTAAACAGAGGTTGGCCCACTGGATAGTGGATGCCATCTCCCTCGCCTTTGGGCCAGGGTGAGCCATGTCCCCCGGGGGTGAGAGCGCACTCCACTACGGAGCATCGCATCCTCCTGTGCGTTAGCACGCGGCGCCTCTCTGACAGACATTTGTAGAGCTACGGGTTGGGTGACACCCAATACATTTGCAATTTTACAATCTGCGAGTGGAGCCGGTTTCCTCAAGGGTATTAGGCAACCCTTGGTGATTGAGGAAACGATTCGGTTGAGGTGTCGAAACACGCTTGCTGCGCCACTCTCCCTAACCCGGAGATACGTGCGCTTTTTCAGCTTTGTCAGTTTAGTTCCCCATTTCTTTGGCGAACCCTGCAGAGTTCCTCCGAGGCCCCCAGCACCTGACTCAGCGGAGGAGTCAGGTGTTGGCCCGTTACGTTGTCGGCATGCCCGCTGGTCAGCCCGCGTTCTGGGTATAGGTGCCTGCTATGTGTGATCCCCGCTGGCGATCCCATATGTTCACTCAGCCACGGTATAGTCCCCCCTTCTAGGGCAGGCTCGTGTCTTCCCTCCCCGCTAACCATCCTTATGCAAGGACTCCCCATCTCTGGGCTAGTCCATAGGTTGTCACCAGGTCTCCCCTCTGGGTAACAGGTGAGCTCCGCAGCGTCCTCCCTATCGGGACTGAACGCTTCCCAACGTACTGTCGTATCAAAACCTATTTTACTGGGTTATTGCGACTCCCCGAAAAAACATAACTGTTCTGAACAGGTAAGTGAGGGCCAGGGGACACGTTGGAAGACTGTGTCTCGGGGCGTTGTAGGTGCGCTCGCTCTACTGCGTGGCACACCCTTCGCCAGGGACGCAGTAAGGTTCTTTCGTTGTGGCGTTTTCCATAGATTTCCCCATAGTGGAAGTTTCCACATAGCATTGGAGTTCCCCATCCGAAGGGGAACGCTACGGTTACTAAAGTAACCCTTCGTTCCCCGAGGGGGGGAACGGAAATGCTATGTTCCTTCGCCACAACGATTGTCCCTTAGCTGTTGAGCGTGAAAGTCTCTTCAGCTAGAAAAGGATGTCGAGCATGGCACTGGCTGCGTCTTTATAGCATGACTGATTGTCATTGACGCCAGCTGTGCACGCTGACGCTGCCAACTCATTGGCATTTCATTGGCCCGTTTTATACTCTTTCAGATGATTGGATTCTGACGAAATCCCATAGTGGAAGTTTCCACATAGCATTTCCGTTCCCCCCCTCGGGGAACGAAGGGTTACTTTAGTAACCGTAGCGTTCCGCTGCTAAACCTTTGTTAACAAGTTAACTCCATTTAATATGTCACCCACCCCTGAGGGTTTAGCCAAAACAGAAAATGGGTTTTTGGTATGGGAAAATATTGATTGAATGAAACAAATTAAGTATTAAGAATGTGTAAAACCAGAAAGATATGCCCAAAAAAAGTGATTTTTATTATTTTATTTTTTAGCATGAATCACTTTAGGGACTGACAAGGCAAAAATAATGAATAAAACACACACCTTTTTATATATAACTAAATAAACGTATGTAAAGTAAAATAAAAAATAAATATGTATAATCCAGAATCACAACACTTAAACGTACTCTTGCAATGGTCTTTAACATGAATCTCTAAAAGTTGCAACAAATGACAATCAAAACTTTATCTCTCATCTGAAACTCTCTCTTAAACACAAACAAGCAAACACACAATGCAGAATATTACAAATGAATGATCCAAAATCAAATTGAGTAATGACAGTGGCACAAGTGGTGTAAGGAATGGCAATTAACTACAGCAGATCAAACTGTAGTTCTGCCGAATGGCTAAAAAGTTATCAGTATATGATAACTAGGTAACCATAGGTCAAGGTGGACACCCATGATATGTGGAGTCCCACAAGGCTCAATTCTGGCACCTCTCCTGTACAACCTTTATATGCTCCCTCTGAGCCAAATAATGAGAAAGAAACCAAATCTCTTACCACAGCTATGCTGATGACACTCAGATCTACTTAGCCTTACAGCCTAATGACTACAGCCCCATTGATACCTCTGCCAATGCATTGATGAAATTAACAATTGGATGTGCCAAAACTTTCTTCAGTTAAACAAAGAGAAAACTGCAGTCATTGCGTTTAGGAACAGAAATGAGGTTCTCAAGGTAAATGCGTACCTTGGCTCGAAAGGTCAAACAACAAAAAATAAGGTCAAGAATCTTGGTGTGATTCTGGAGTCAGATCTGAGTTTCAGTAGCCATGTCAAAGCAGTAAGTAAATCAGCATACTATCATCTCAAGAATCATACTTCTGCAATCTTATACCAAAAACAGAAATAAGGGCAGCATTAATAGATAAAAATGTTGGAGAGTGTTGCTATTATGTGATTGTGTTGCACAGCAATATAGAGCAATTAATTGTTGATGTTTAATCAAGAGTAAATCACAGAATACTTGAAAATGAAATGGTTTAATGACAATAATTTGCTATGGCTACAGCTGAATTAGTTACAAAATAACAGTATAAAATGATTAATCATGAAATGATAAAAAACATATGATATTAATTGTACCCTGATTAAATGTAAAATAAAGTTACCTGAGAGAGGGAGAGAGAGAGACAAAGAACAGAAAGCAGACCACAAAGAAAGCCTGAGAAGATAGAAGAGCCTAGAGCAAGACAGGAGCAGAGCAGAAAAAGTTCAGAGCAGAGAAAAGTGACCAAAGCCCAAATACTGAGACATACAAACTGACCAATCAACATGTGACCACATCGTAAAACCCCAATGTCCACACACATATTAACCATTCCCTGACCTTATCAGTATCTATCTTTGGAATCTGTATGAACCTCTTGGTGAAAAAGACATGTTTAGCAATATAAACAAAATGCATATGATAATTTGCATTTCTACAGTGGCATCGACGGTTTGGGATGTTACTTATAGCAGAAGTCTAGCAAATTCAGCCTTGATTTAACCAAGATGACTATGTTTAAATGTTTATTAGATATCTGCTGTATTAAACACAATACTCTTGGTGTGGTCTTAAGTACGGTGTGCATGAGTGCAGTGCTTAATTTGTGAATTGCGAGGTCCTGGAACAGATCAGGGTAACGGATCCGGCATGTTACCAGAGGATGGAAAGGTTTGTGCACGAAAGTGGACAGCGGCGGGGGGACAAAAGAGAAGAGCTGGGGGTTGTCGCGGACGCAAGTGAAGAGGGTTGGGAAGTCGTGGAAGGAAGTAAAAGTGAACAGCAGACGGGGGATGAGGGCGGTTGAGGAGGGGATCAGTAAAATGAGGTGCTGGATCAGATTTCAGAGGTGCCGGATGCGGAGTGTTCCGGCACAAATTAAGCCCTACTTGAGCACCATGAAAGGTGCCATAACAAGGTATAATAATAATATAATAATAACAATAATCCTATTACAAGTTCTATAACTATTTCCTTTGCCATGATATTTTACAAGTTTTAAATCCAATTAACTGCTTCTCTCCCCGCCAACCGCTCCGACATGTGTGTCTGCTTCTCATGCCCGTCAGTGATAAGCTGTGGATCAAGCTGAAACTAATCAAAAATACCAAGTAAGTTTATTTGATGTATTTGTGGTGCAGTTTATCCAAGCCTTTCTGAAACAATGAGTCACACACACACACGCACACACACACACACACACGCCGCACACACACACACATATGCGCACTTACTGACACCATGTGGCCATGGTGATTATAGCAGTTAAGAATTACACAGTGATTTTACTGTCTTAATTACAAACATGCTCTGTTTAACAAAGTTTTAAACGTATAAAATTAATTATCGTGGATGCAGCTGATCACAGAGATGTCTGTCAATCATTCGGTGAGCAGATAAAACCGCACTCCTATGTCACGTTGCAGTGGGCCTCAAAATCACTGGCATTTGGGTCATATTTTAATGTCAGGAAATTTAAAAAAAGAGACTTGTTTGGTTTATATTACTCCAATATGACAGTGGACACACTATACCTCACACGTTCTGTTCAAACAGCTTCCAAAGGTTGATTTTAATCATGGGTGCCTTTCAAACAAATCAGTTGACTGTTTTGTTTCAATTAGTCATTCAACAGATTCTTGTCACAACCTAAATGTATCATTGAAGCCTTAAAATGAAGAGCAAAATCTCCACTGCTACTAAGTCAAACTGTGAAAAGTCCCTTCGCAGTTTAACTAAATATCAGCAAACTAACTTCTATTTATAAGACTTTTCTTGAGCAAAACTCTCCCTTCCAAGTAGCCTTGATAGTCTTGTTAGTGAGCATTTCTCAGCCAGCGATCAAAAAGAGAGGCACAGTCTCGTAAATATACAGCACAGAGAGTTGCTTATTGATTGTGGTGTATGAGCACACATTTTAATGGAGTCTGACCCTCTGAATGAGCCTTGCATGAGGATGTCTGAAGACGCTTCAGTTCTGATTCGATATGTTTTCATGTTGTACTCCAAACATTCGATATTATTTCACCTCAAGAAACAAGTGTGATAAACTCATCACATGCCAGAGGTTAATTTAATTAA